>NW_027111614.1:230004-243027 GCF_000696795.3 Halyomorpha halys
ACAGATCTAGCCAGTGTTTTTATTTCACCATGACAACCATAACACCTCTTGTCTGAACAGATCTAGCCAGTGTTTTTATTTCACCATGGCAACCGTAACACCAATTAAAACCAAAAAAAAATAACATTGCGATATTTACTTTTTTTTCTTCTACTTATTAGATTCATATATTTTAAGGTATTAACATGCAGTTTTGAAGAAGACAGAAATTGCTGTATCTGGGACTACAATTCAACTGAACTATTGCACGACTTCACTAGTGATCAATCGAGGGTAAGCACGGCAAAGCATATCTCAAGTATTTTTAAGTATAAACATTAAAGTTCGACAAAGTCTGGCTCAAACTCACATATATGGTAAAATAGTCCCGTGGAAAAAAGTCAGTTATTTCATCTCAATTTTTTACTACTTCAATGACAACTATGTATAATTACTAGCCAAAATTGATGAATCTGCCAAATATAGTTAGGGGGAATACAATATTTGATTGGAAATTTATAATAAGATACATTATCCTTATCGAAGAAAAATCCTAATGATATTAGTGTATTTTGTTTTAATGTATTGGTATATATTTCAGAATTACTGTGGTTCATTTTTGGGCAAAGCTTACGCCATAACTGCAGGATCGTCACCTAGCTTACTGAGAATCGTAAACTTGACAAATTGGACTGTGAGTAGTAGATCAAATTGTAATATTTATATGTTAATAAAAATAGTAATAATAATAATAATATTATTATTAATGCTACTAGAAGATTAAAATGTTATTTATGACCAGGTGACGGCAACGTATAGTACGCCCCTTAAAGGTCTGTATGCGATGGATTTCTTCGAGCCGAAAAGTAGCAAGCAAATCCAATCCGTCAAAGTCATCACGATCGCATCTCATATTTTAATAAAAATGAAATTTCTATACAGGCGCGGAGCCGATTTTCGTTATCCCGAAGATTAAAATAAATTTTGAAAAACGATTTAGTTTTCATATTTTATTTCATAAACCAAGTTCATGAGGTGAGGATGTCTCAGCGACTAAGATGGGATTGAAAAGTAAATTTTTTAAGCGTGGACAAAAAAAATCTACACTTCACTAACCTATATATGAAATATACAGTAAGGGGAAGTGTTGCGATCATGCAAAATTTCTAATTCGATTTTCAATGGAACTGAACATTTTGAGGTCCCCTGGCTCAAAATAATATCGCAAAATTGTCTGTCGTAGGCCTAGTTCAAAAACAAAAAGTCATACGAAATTGTAACTATATTATTTATATAATGACACATATCGTTACTAATAATACGAGATTATACTGAAGAAAATAATACAATATAGAATATAATAACAATGATTGTAAAAGAAGTAACTAATAATAAGTAAGAGTAAATAAAGAATATATATGTATATATAAGAAGATGGTCAGGGTTGCGGTAAAAAGAGAAATAAAAATAGTTTACAACTATTTATTTTCTGACGTTTCACCCCACTTTGCAGGGCTTCATCAGGGCTAAAAAGATACAATGATAAGAATATGTATATATAGAATATAGTAATATAGAATGATAAGAATTCTTATCATTGTATCATTTTGTATCTTTTTAGCCCTGCAAAGTGGGGTGAAACGTCGGAAAATAAATAGTTGTAAACTATTTTTATTTCTCTTTTGACCGCAACACTGACCATCTTCTTATATATTAATGTTTACAGTCAACTATATATACACATATATAAATAAAGAATAGTATTAAAAAAATTAAATTAAAATAAGTAAGAAAAATAATTAAACAATGATAACAACTGTAGTATAGTATAATAATCATTTATTTACACTGATCATAGTTGTAAACTATTTTTGTTTCTCCTTTGACCTCAACCATGACCATCTTCTTATATATATATTATTTATAATCTTAACACTTTCTTGAGGCTAGTTAATATTGTTAAATAAATAAAAAAAATTTATCCATTATAGTCTCAAAATATTTTTTATTTCTTTATAAGTCCGACGTTTCGGCCTATTCGGCCATCCTCGAGGATAATCTTAAAACAATTTTAGAACCAAATCATTTAAAAAACATCTATTCTGCCCAGGGCATTTATATCAGTCCACAAGTTACCCTAATCAGTCAAATGATAGTCAACTTTCTTTGTTAAAATTTATCACAACAATCTTAATAATTTTAACCAATAAGTTTTACTGTGATAAATAATTTTAATTTTTAATTTAATGTGAACATTTGACTAATTAAGGTAATTTGTGGACTGATATATGTTAAATGACCAATAACCTGTATAAAGTTGTTTTATAAATGATGTGGTTCTAAACTTGTACTAAGATTATCCTTGAGGATGGCGGAATTGGCCGAAACGTCGGACTTATAAAGAAATAAAAAATGTTTTGAGATTATAATGGATAATTTTTTTTATTTATTTAAACAAAATGAAATAACATATTTAAGACGAGTACATGCCTGGGATGTGACAACAACGTTTTCGATAAAATCGGCCCTCTGGTTTATATGGTGTTGCTGTAATCTTTTTATTTAAAAGCCTATTTCGGCTAATTTATTAAGTCATCTAAAATCGGATTTTTTTTCTCTAATTTCCACCACAATCCACCTTTTTTTCACTATTTTAATCTTTAAAACACCCCGAAAAAACCTTAACTACCTCAAACCATTTTTGACAACTGAACTGGTTTTGAAAATCTCTCTGAAACTGGGGCTTCCTTATCACCGCAGGGCAAGCTGAATTCTTTACATAGAATTTGTCTTTGTGTATGTGAGGTATACAAGAGTGGTAAGAACAAGTGTATATAGTTTTAGTACATAGCATGTATCGGATTTATATGATCCGATTTTTCGGTGCTTTTTTTTTATTTTGTATAAAGCTGTGGTCAGGGGTCTTATTTTATGCCCCCCTTGGCCTGGAAGTCCACGAAGAAGTCACCTGAAATTATTTATGCGGCAAGCTAGGACCTGGCTTGCCCATACTAACACGGCATATTCGACCACTAGCAGACCAGCCTCTGAGATAAAAAGATGTTTTATGTACA
The DNA here is from genome assembly GCF_000696795.3 of Halyomorpha halys. NCBI lineage: Eukaryota > Metazoa > Arthropoda > Insecta > Hemiptera > Pentatomidae > Halyomorpha > Halyomorpha halys. The sequence goes on from NW_027111614.1 coordinate 233,058, forward strand.
CCAGGCGAAATCCACGGTCTTCATTTCGCCTATTATCAACCTGTACGAGGGAAGTGGCTATAAAACGCGAAGTAACCACGGCAGCAAGACTCGAACCACCATCACAAATAAGCTACCACAATAAACTCATACGAGATACCCTAATATCTGTTCTTATATCATTAAATAATTATCATTTTCCAAACCACGCTAACACAATCTGCAATTATTATTAATAAATTAACAATTGCTTTAAAGACAACATATGTTCTCTAATAAGCAGCGGTTCTTCTCAGTTGCAGTCCGAACTTTCCACACTAATTTATAACTAATAACATTGTTTTGGAAGTAGATAGTAGGAAAATAATCCGTGTGGCGGTAAATAAAGGTATCCAACGTTTCGCCCCAATTAGCAGGGCTTCGTCAGGGCTATCAGATTGAAACACAGATGTCGACCAAAACGTTGGTCAACAATAAATGGTTTTCTTTTACTATTTTGATACCTTTATTGACCGCCATCCGGACTATTTTCCTACAATAACATTTTAGCATACAATCAGAGATCCTGCAGTAAGTCCGGAGCAGGATGTGATGTAAACAGCAAGTACATGTGCTAGTTATTAGTGTATAAAGAAGCTGTTTATTATATATATATTTATTTATTTATTTTTTTTACTAGAGGGATAGAAATTACTGTTTATAGCCGAAGTTATTTTTTTTTCTCTCCTTCTCTTCAGTTATAAGACGTCAATTTTTATTGCAGGATGCTAGTCTGAGTAGTGGTCAATAAAGGTATGAAAATAGTAGAAGAAAACTATTTATTGTTATCCAACGTTTTGGCCCAGTTTACAGGGCTGTCAGATTGAAACAAAGATGACAACTCCAGCCCTGCAAAGTGGTATGAAACGTTGGATAACAATAAATAGTTTTCTTCTACTATTTTCATACCTTTATTGACCTCCACCTGGACTATCTTCCTACAATCTACTTCATACTCAACTATCATCTTCCAATATACATAAATTTTTAGTTTTAACTTTTCTGTTCTTTTGTATATATCATTTTTTTTTTCTTTGCGAGTTTATTAAGCTTGTTCATAGACTGTTTGGGGAAGAGTTATGGTATGACCAGACATTTTGTCAACCTTAATCATAACTTCCCATATAAACAAACACCAAGTATGTATATAAGGTGAATTAATAGGTAAAATAAATCAGTATTATTTTAGTAAATTTGTGTGTTTTTTCTCTGCACTCTTTCCTTTTTTTTTTTTTTTTTTATTTTATCTAGACAAATAGTTAGACGAATAATGAAACAATTTTTTTGTTTTCATTTGAGTAATAATCATTAGGCCAAAACAGGCTATTACCCAAAACCATACTGCATATAAAGAGTAAAAATACAGCTGAGACCTTAACCTATTGTAGGGAGGGGAGCAAGAAGTTCAACTACAATCCACCAGAGCGCAGCACCTTGAGCCTCACTGAAGATCTCAAATTCATATATTATTTTCTTTTATAAAAACATATTAATTTTTATACATATTACTTAGCAATGTCGATAAAATAATAAATAAACGATGCCACAATAACACACGAAACTACCTCAAGCAGATAAGATAAGACGCTTCTCGGTCAAAGCCATATGCAATAGGCCAATAAATAAGGGTCTTAAAGATCCCCTAATTGATAACTGATCCTGATTTCTAAAGAGTGGTTATTTGTAGTTCACTCTTGACATGATCTCTCTCTTATACCTGTTAACCCTTTGTAAGCTCCAGTGGATAACTACCCTTCGGGCTTACATAACTCCTTTGCCTCGGTCGGAATAGTACCTGGCAGGACGAAGGCACCTTCATCCTCGACACTATAAAATGATGCCAGAATAAAATCTCTAAATGGTGCCGAACTCGTATTTTTTCAAACCAAAGTTGGGAGTGGTAATAACATGTACACTGATTAAGACTAGTACACTTACTCTAATATTAAAAAAATCACATTAATGCTTCAATAAGTATTAGATTTTAGTACAAGAGCCCAAGGGGAGAAAAAAGTCAGTTATTTCACCCAATTTTTGTTTTGCTTTTATGAAAACTATGTATAATTACTGGTTAAAATTGATGAGTCTGCCAAGTATAGTAAGGGGGAGTAAAAAATGGCCACTGTTTCAAAATGTCAAAAAATAAATTCGTTCGGAGCTCCATATTCTTAAAACTACCCACGATGCTAGAAAACCTAATAAAACATCATTTAAAGCAGAGAAAAAATTCTGAATTATGAATCTTGACAGAGCTTTTTATGTTCGATTGTTACCCAGATAGTTTTTTTAAAAGCAACATTTTATAAAAAATGTAATGAAAAATCAGCAGTTAGTGAATTTATTGTGGTAATCTATATCTCAAAAACCATGAGACACAGATATCTATTAACACTCAATTAATGCTAGTTTAATTTGCTATAAAGTAGTTTATGATGTTTATCTTTGTAGGAGTAGGTAGTTTTCATGATAATTGCTATAATGTATTGATTTTTAATTGTTCAGAAAAAATTTAATATGCGAAATTCATATTCATAAGCAAATATTATAAAAACTACTACCCCTATGAAGAACTACTTTATAGTACATTAAACTATGTTCAATTTTTGATTGCTGGCAGACATATGTAGGTCCGATGGTTCCTGAGATATATTGTTTTATAAATCAAAAATTTTGTTTAAACAACTAGAAATCATCTAGTTAATATATTTTGGCGAATAAGAAAAATAATACTGCTACGAAGATAAACGTCATAAAGTACTTTATAGCACATGTAACCAGCTTTGATTTGAGTGCTAACAGACATCTGTATGTCCCAAGGTTCCTAAGATAAAGTTTTCGCACAATAAATTCACTAACTATTGATTTTTCCGTATGTATTTCATGAAACTGCTTAGCTTGTGCCTTCTATCGAAAAACTTAAAAATTAGAATTTACAAAACCATTATCCTTCCCACTGTTCTTTATGGATGTGAGACGTGGCCTCTTACACTAAGGGATGAACAGAGTCTTAGGGTTTTAGAAAATAAAGTATTACGCAAAATTTCTGACTGAAAAACGATGAATTAACAGACTTTAGAAGATTACACAACCCTGAATTAAGTGACCTACACCCGGTAAATATAATTCACATTTACTCAACTATAAATGATGTTCTTTAAGGTTTTCTAGTACTGTAGGTAGTGTAAAAGACATGGAGCTACGAAAAAAAAATTATTTTCTTTTTAAACTATCAAAACAGCAGCCATTTTGTATTCTCCCAAACTATACTTGGTAGGCTCATCAATTATGAAAAGTGAAAATACAGTTTTCACTAAAGTAATCAATAATTGTGATGAAATAAAGAACTTCTATCCCATTAGGCTCTTGTACTATTTGTAGGGTGGAAAAAAATAATGAAATCAGAGTTTTGTAAAAACAGATATTTTTTTTTTAATACATATATTTAGGCTGGTCAAAAATACATGAATACTCAGTATACTTAATTTTCAAATACATTGTTTACCTTACTTAAAATTTTATATAATGAATAAAATACAGGTGAAAAAACATAAGAATTTATATATCAAAATGAGTACATTGTTGTCACAACGTTTAAGTAACGAATATCTAAATAAACCCACAATTTTGCAAAATAAGGTCTTATGAATCCAAATCTAGTGGTCAGAATAATAAAAGATCCAGGGATAATAAGAACTATTGGTAATCTGATATGTTATAAATAAAATATTATTATTTATTGGTAACTTGAAAAGTAGTCATAGTCACATTCGTTATCTAAGCCTGGGAGTAACATCATGTCTAAAGTAAATACTTTATAATTGCTTTATATTTACAAAACCTGCAACAATGCTACATGAGGCTTCTCAATGAGGACACTGATGATTTCTAAACTGTATGGCGGGCCTTTATATGCGTTCTTAAATTACCAATCTGAACTGATTTATAATCACAATGAGGACATTTATGAGGTCTTTCATCTGTATGACGGGCTATCATATGTGATTTTAAACTACCATATATAGCCGTTTTGTATTCACAATATGGACACTGATGAGGTTTCTCTCCGGAATGACGGGCCCTTATATGTGATTTTAAATTACCATGTATAGCTGTGTTATATTTACAATGTGGACATCTATGAGGCTTTTCACCAGTATGACAGGTCCTTATGTGTGACTTTAAATTACCAATTTGAACCGATTTGTACTCACAATGATAACATTGATAAGCCTTCTCACCTGTGTGATGGGCCATTACATGTCTTTTTAAGCCACTAGTTGTGTTTGTTTTGTAGTCACAATGAGAACATTGATAAGGTTTTTCGCCGGTATGGCGGGCCATTATATGTGATTTTAAACTACCGATTTGAATTGATTTATATTCACAATGTGGACATTGATGATGCTTTTCACCAGTATGACGGGACATTATATGTAATTTTAAATTACCAATTTGAATTGATTTATATTCACAATGATGACATTGATAAGGCTTTTCACCAGTATGATGGGCCATGACATGTATTTTTAAACAACTAGATGTGCTTGTTTTATATTCACATTGAGGACATTGGTGGGGTTTTTCGCCTGTATGACGAGCCATTATATGTTTTTTTAAACCACTGGATGAGCTGGTCTTATAATCACAATGAGGACAATGATGAGGCTTCTCACCTGTATGACGGGCCATTATATGTTCTTTTAAACTACCAAATATTGCAGTTTTATAGACACAATGAGGACATTGATGAGACCTCTCATCTGTATGACGAACCATTACATGTTTTTTTAAAGCACTAGGTGTGCTTGCTTTATATTCACAATGAAGACATTGATGGGGCTTCTCATCTGTATGACGGGCCATTATATGTTCCTTTAAATTATAAAATTTAACTGCTTTATAATCACAATGAGGACATTGATGGGGTTTTTCACCAGTATGACGAGCCATTATATGGTTTCTTAAATCACTTGGTGTGATTGTTTTGTAAACACAATGGGGACATTGATGAGGCTTCTCACCTGTATGATGGGTCATTATATGTTTTTTTAAAGCACAAGCCGTGCTTGTTTTATATTCACAATGAGGACAATGATTTGGTTTTTCACCTGTATGACACGCCATTATATGTGATTTTAAACTACCAAATACTGCAGTTTTATAGACACAATGAGGACATTGATGAGGTTTTTCACCCGTATGACGGGCCATTATATGTGATTTTAAATGACTAAATATAGCTGTTTTATAGTCACAATGAGTACAATGATGAGGCTTCTCACCTGTATGACGGACCATTATATGTCGTTTCAAATTACAAATATTTACTGATTTATAGTCACATTCAGGACATTGATGAGTTTTTTCACCTGTATGACAGGCCAGCGTATGTTTGTCAAAACTGCCCTTTACTGCAATTTTTACAGGTATTTTAAAATCCTTCTTTTCTTTCCGGTGATCCATTTCAAATGAGTCTTGAGTACCTATAAAACGATTTATTGAAGATACAGCTAATAAAAACAAAATAAATAAAAACTTTTAAGTAAACTTAATAATAGTAATGTGAGCCTGTACAACCCATGAAGGGTCAGGGATTCAATGTTTTTAGAACAATGGTTATACAAGGAGGTGATATATTCAAGATCACACTCAACCACCAGATTTTTCCCAAATTAAGGAAATCCACCTTATGAGGAGGGCTCCAGACTACTCATGGCTACAGTAACAGAGTAAATAATTATCTGCCAAATTCTGCCTGGATTCAATAATGCCTGGATTCCGGGGCAAAACGTCGGTTACCATTAAATAATTTTTTCTACTATTTTTTACCTTAATTGATCGTGACCTGGACTATCTTCCTAAAACCTACTTCATATGGTCAACTATCTTCTTCCAAAAATCAAGAGTAGTATACTTCAGTTCAGAACCTGGTAACTTTTTTTTAACAAACAAAAAGGGGGAGCATTCAATGTTTTGGGGGTTTCGCACCATTCTAAGGATTATGCTTCCTAAATTCATCATATAATAATCCATATAACATTTTGCCATTTTATTTTATTTTTTTTTAAATAATGATTTAAAATTTAAACAATTACTGAAAGACTTTTTAAATTCAAATTATGTATTTTAAAAAAAAATAAATGAATATTAAAGGAACTGTTAATGAGTACTGTTTTAAAGTAAGGACATATATTGAAGAAATGTGATAGAATTCCCAAGGGTGGAACACAAACTCAAAACGTTTCAACGTCAACTTTTTATGTAAACAATTTTTCTTTTTTTAAATAAAATGTTTACCAAGAAGATTTTTCATGTAAATTATTGAATAAAATTCATAATATCTTCTAAATAATATAGATTATATGGATAAATTAAATAATTCTCACCATCTCCAGAAACAAGTAGCTTTTCTTCGGGTTTCATATGATCTAATCCATCTGCTATACAAAAAAATAATACTTTTAATAGTATTAATACAATAAAATTGAATATTAAATTATAAGAAAATTTGAAGACAAAGAACATCCTGAAAAGTAGAACAAATAAAAAATCTTAAGCTAAGGGTGTACAATGCCATGATAAAGCCAGCTCAGATATCCGGACTGGGTATACGGATATAGACCTAGACTCTATCAGGTACACTAGAAGGAAGAATTGAAAGATTTCAATAGAAAGTTCTCAGCACCATTACAGGAGGGATCTCGGATCACAGCCTTAACACATGCAGGAGAAGAACTAACAGTGAACTGCTTGCAGAGACTGGTCTGTCAATATCTCATGTGATATGAGGTTAAGATGGGAAGGACATGTGGCTCGAAGCAATCCATCAGGATTCCTCTACACAACAATGAATGCCAGTACAGTAGGTAACAGCCTCAGATTTTGCAATAATAATAATTTTGGTCTTCTCAGTTTTCGCTTTACCTCCACCAGATAAACCTTACATAGAATTAGGTTTTAACATTTAGAACAAACTGTTAACTTTAGTTTCACCCCCCACTTTTTCAATATTACTAATTTTTATTTTCCATAGACTCCTCTACTTCCTATTAGTAAATGTTTTAAAGGTATAATAAGCCCCAAATTAATTCTGGGATATTGCGAGAGGGGAGGGCTGAAAAGAATTCCCTTCTATTATTTTTGGTGTTATCATCTTCTTGAGAGATTGTAGCATGCCGTACATCAACCAATATTTGTTATAAATTATATTTTGGAGTTTTAAATAAAAAAGGTAAAAAATTTCACCAGACTGAAAAATCCATCTCAATCGAATTTATGACCTATGGGAGATATCGAAAGTAGAAGAATACTAAAAAAAAAAAAAATAAAATAAAAAAATTGGACCAGTCAAAATATAACATCTGTAATGACTAAATAAATATCCATATATTTGTCATTCAACATCTTGTTAAATATCCTCCTATAGGCTATAAATTACATAGAGATAGATTTTTTGGTCTAATGGATTTCTTTGAGCTTTTTCAGTTTTTTTTTTATTAATAACTCTAAAATACAACTTATGAATAGTACCTGTCAATGTATGACATGTTACAATCTCTAAAGATCATAGGACTAGTGAACACATAACATTTTATAATCAGCACAAATCTTTTAAAAGGAGGGTATAATAACTCAAATAATTAAGATTGATCGGATAATGAATAGCTTTTCCAAATTGTCATCCAAAAGATTGAAATAAAATAAAGGAACTAAGATGTATTAAGGGTTCCTTTCCTTGAAAATAGATACAAAAAATGTATATCCTTATCCAAAGGTTATATGTTTACAGAGAGATTGATAATGATTACAAATTTACAAAATAAAAATCTTAATACTTAAATTTACTTATTTCCATATTACATGAATACTCGATGACTAACCATAACTTACATGAATATTCGATGACTAACAAATATGCCATGCGAAAGAATCGTTAGATGATAAAATATTACATTCAAAACTAAAATAATAAAACTTACAAGTAGATAGGGTAGGTTGGGCAGTTTCATAGGTCATTTCTTTTTTAATAGATGTGTCCAGGTTATTAATACCTGAAAAGATAAGTTTATATAAAGATTATGTATGAACAGATATTTAATTAACAAGTCCAATTTATCAGGAATTGAATGTCATTACTTAAATTTAATTATTTTTTTATATCCTAATTATTTATTTACATTATACTGTAACAAATTTTTTATTTCTAAAATTTAAAATAAATTACTATCACTTTTACTGACCAGTGATTTTTAAAAATCGCATAATAAACATATGAAAAAAAAAAAGGAAACAAACTGTTAAAGCCCAAAAGTGTAGTTTCAATCCAATTTTATATTTACTTCCAATTGTTTTTTACTTTTTTATTAATTATAAATTAATTTCTTTTTTTAACCAGTCAGTTTTTTTTTTTGTAATTAAAATTAAATTAGAATAAATTACGTAAATAAGTAGGTTTGTTGTGGTATGGGTGTATAAATAAATCACTGTGGTGTAGCTTGATGTACAACAACATTATGAGCTGCACTGGGTTTCGGCCAAAAAAAAAATAAATAAATAAAAAAAATTAAATTAAATTCTTAAAGAAGATACAAAAATGTTCAAATTATGAAATAATTTACACTGATGGCTCCAAACAAAATGGAAATGTTGGTTTTGCAATAATAATACATGCGACACCCAAAAGATATAAATTACCCACATACTCAACAATATAACAGCTGATTTCAACAGCACTTCATTTATCCATAGAAAGTGAATACTCAAGTATACTCATTTGTACAGATTCAATGTCTGCACTCCAGAGTCTATCAAACTTCAGTCACAGCGGACCTACGATTGACAAAATTCACAACTATATAGACATGCTAAAACATCTTTAAAAAAGTGTATCCTTTCTCTAGACTCCAGGGCATTCAGGAATACCTGGAAATGAGGCAGTGGATAAAGTGGCTAAAGAGGCTGCTACAATGTACGTTCCATCACTCCAAATTTATGAGCCGAAAGCCATAAAGGCATTTTTAAGGAACAGAATCCGAAAAAGATAGGATTCAATGTGGGCTGACGTACCACTCACCAATAAACTAAGAAATGTTTAAAAAAACACACAAAAGTGGACAAGTGCCATAAGGGGAAACAGAAGAGAAGAAGTGGTTGTTGCAAGAGTAAGAATAGGACATTCCAAATTAACACACCTCCACTTAATCACAAATGAGGACCAACCTAAATGCCAAACCTGTCAGTCCCCATTATTAATAAAGCATATAATTGAGGAATGCTCATCATTTCGTCAAGCCTTCGAAAATATTAAAATTCCTCGTACAAGAGAATTGACCATTGACCCTTAAAAACTCAGCAGAATCCATAGACAAAATAATAAAATTTCTGAAAGAAACAACTTTATACTAAAATATAATCCACCAATATCGACCAGTGTAAAAAGGAAATAGTCTACATTCAACTATAAGACAAGAAGATAAATAAAGTAAAAAGGGTGTAATAACCTAGAGGTTGATCGCCCTAAATAAAAATCTAATCTAATCTTGGTTTACGGCCTCGATACAGACCAATAAGTGCAGTCTGGAGTCAGTATTAGCAGGTACAGACCCACCTGTCGCTCTTTCTCACCGATTCGCCGGCAGTTATTCTGGGTAATCAACTTTCCAATCTAGACTCGACCTGTGTTTTGGAGCAATATTTTTTTTATTGACCCTTGTTCATCACCAGCTCATCAGAAGCAGCCATCTCGAATGAGAGATATTATACTTTGAGGTTATTGATAGCGCATATCGATCCCTCGGCCATCAGTGAGTGACTATTTTTTTTTTCCATCTTCATGAACCTTATTTTTTTTTGCTTCCTTATTTTTTTGTTTGTCTTCTATCTAACCCAAGTTAATTACCTTACTATTTTTTGTGTAAAGAAAATTCTTTTGTTATGTATATATATATATATA
>NW_027111614.1:243082-246105 GCF_000696795.3 Halyomorpha halys
TATATCCAAATTTTTTCTTTTTATTTCACAACTCATTCTTTTATTTTTTGTTTATATTTTAATTTCATAAAATTGTATAGCAATTGGAAGGAATTTTTTATCATTTCATTTTCTTCATCATTTTAATTTTTATGAGATTAATTTTCAGGTCCTCCATTTTTTTATTTTCTTTTACCCAAAACCGCGAAGATTTACTCTAGAGAAGATAATTGTTTTTCAATTGCGAAAAACCCCTCACCCCAACACAAACAAATGAAAAAAAAATGTAGATTCGTATTCTTGAACTTAATCCTTGAAACATATGATATTTACCTTCATCAGGAACGAGTAGCTCTCCTTCCTGTTTCATATGAATAAGGCCACCTGACAACAATTAAATAAAACATTTAAGCAGAAAATAATATCAAACAATAAATTAAATACATGAAAAAATTATTGACCCTAGAGACCTTAAAACATGTATTTCCATTGAAAACTCAGATTAGAAATGTTTTATGATTGCAATACCTCCCCTTACTAAATATTTCATATATGGACAAGTGAAAGTAAAAATTATATTACTAATTACCATAAAATCAATTATTTATACACTTTCCAAATAATGAAGATTTATCATGGTATTTTTCACAATAATGTTTTCCTAAAACATCTCTTGTGTAATAAATAAATTAAATAAGTTGCATCAACTTATTTGTGTTTTATTTTGACTGCACTGCACCTCTACCATCTTCTCCTCGTATAAGTCATCTACGATCAAGTATCTCTCATAATTATAAAATTGCCATGGATACGATAATTATTTATCAATGGTTCATTCATGAATAAGGGTCGTATCCATGGCAATTTTATAATTATGAGATACTTGACCATAGATGACTTATACGAGGAGAAGATGGTAGGGGTGCAGTCAAAATAAAACACAAATAAGTTTATGTAACTTATTTAATCGTGCCAACATTTTTGGCTCGAGTTTCTAGTCTTCATCAGGGCTAAGAGCAGAACAAGATAATAACCAATAAGTATAGAAAATAAAAAATAAAATATAAACAGAATGAAATAAAGTGAATAATTTTACAGATGAAGTGATGAGAGAAGTGGAAAATAAAATGTATACATAGGTAATTGAATAAGTGGATAAAATAACATAATTAAGGAAATAGCATAAAAATGAATTTATATAATGCAAAGAAGTATGAATATATTAGTTATTAATAATTTAAAAATTGAAATATGGAAAGAAAAAGAAAATTGAGAGAAAGAAAATATATGTAGCCATAATAATTGATAAAGAGGCAAAATATAAGTAAAGTATAACAAAAGAAATGAATAGAAAAAAAATTATTTTGAAAACAACAATAATAATATATGGTGAACATAACTAATAACGTGGGTAAGGAAACTTTTACCTACGTATACATTTTATTTTCCACTTTCCTCATCACTTCATTTTATTAATTCCATTCTGTAAAATTATTCACTTAATATCATTCCATTTATATTTTCTATATTCATTGGTGGTTATCTTGTTCTGTTCTTAGCCCTGATGAAGGCTATTAACTCTAGCCGAAACGTTGGCACAATTAAATAAATTACATCAACTTATTTGTGTTTTATTTTGACCACACCCCTAACCATCTTCTCCTCATATATGGCAATTTTAGCTTTTAGTTTCAACTATAGTTAAGTTTTGCCCATCTCTGAATTGTACTTGGCATTTAACCTCCATTTTGTCGGTGTGTCTCTTTTATTCTTTTCTACCTTCTTTCCATCACCCACTTTATTGGTTATGTTCACAATATATACAATAAAAACTGAGTTTCGATAAGACAATTTAAAACTTTTAAATCTAAAATTTTTCTTACCACGATAAATATCCTCACTTTCTTTTTCTTCTTTGATATCAATTATTGGAACTACAAAAAAAAAAAAAAAATTAAATCATAATTTCATCAGTAATAAGCAGAACAAGATAAAGTCAACATTAAGACAAATGATTATACAGTTTTCTACAAAATAAACAATAGAAACAACAATTTAATGAGTCTAACTCCAAAAAAACAATACCAAATCTTCAATTATTTTTATTATAAATTAAACTCAAAACCAAACTTGGGTAAATAAATTTCTATAGCATTGATCCCCTTCCACAATAAATGCTTCAAACATATAAAATAGATAACAATGCATACAACTCAGATAAAAAATAAAACGTACCACTAGTTTCAGTATCATCCGTAATTTCTTGCTTTATAAAAATTCCGTTGCTACTCGTACCTGGAAAAGAAAGAACACCTAAAAATTTTGAATGATAAGAAATTTATTAATTAAACAGCCAGATTTTTCAGTGGTTAAAAAATATTAGTAAAATTTAATGCTTTCCTATGCAATAATATTAATAAAGAAATCAGCTTCTTAAGGAATGGTTTGCTATAAAAGTGATAGCAAATTTATAAACATAATTAAATTTTGACAACTATTAATGTCAGAAATACCAATTTACAATTAGATTTTGCTCATAATAGACTTTATTTTAAATAATCAAAACATCCTATTTCAACAGCGATAGTGATACCAATAGAAAATATTTTTATAGACATACAAATAAATGAAAAAAAAAATCCTAGAAAATCTGCAATTCAAATTCTCAATTCAATCCTGTATTACCAGGTACCGCTACCTCACCGAACTGCTATGTTCGATAAATCACTTTTAACCCGAGCTGCATATTTCTGGAACTCCATTTCCTTTAACATCTGTCATGTACCAATCCTTCCCTCATTTAAAACCTTTCTATAAAACTACCTTTTACTTGAGCAATCCAATCCAATATTATAATAGTACAGATATTTTGTAACTACCTTTTTGTTTTGTTTATTATGTATTTAGTCAGTTAGTTTTTTTAATTAATTTTTTTTTCTTCTCTCTATTTAAAATTATTTATATAAAATTTTAATATAAGTTATAATTAAGTGTGGTCACACTGTTTTTTGGCCAATATATTGTAATATACTCTTTTTGAGTAA
>NW_027111614.1:247895-266916 GCF_000696795.3 Halyomorpha halys
TTTATTTATTTTATGCCGACGTTTCGACCTGAGTTTCAGGTCTTCATCAGGGCTATAGAACAAAAGAGATAACAACAACATTCAGAGTAACATACAATTGAAAAAAAAAAAAAGGGAATATGGCCTCTAATTATGTTGATAACCTATGATTTTGGCTATGATAGTGTAATAAGATCCTTGAAAATGGCCTGAATGGCCAAAACGTCGGAGTGTTAAATTAATTAAAAAGATTGTTGAGACTAAATGAATATTTTTTTATAAATACTAAACAAATCTGTCTAACTAAAATTTGCATTATATATTATTTTAGGTGTTTGTATCTTTTTAAGCTTTGCAAACTGGAGCGAAACATTGGCTCACTTTCAATAGTTTAATTATTATTTGTTTTGTTTTTTACTGTACCCGGACCATCTTCCTTTTATAAAAGTTTTTCTTTTGTTGTTATAGGTCACTATACTATTTTTTCAACATATAATAACACTTTCCAATCCCAAATTAATATTTGAAAATTATAGGAATTTAACCTTTACAAATCAATTCATAATTTATATATCCCTTCATATCTAAGAGGGAGTTACTAAAATAAATTCTTACTGACGAATTAACTAACTATTATGTCTTACCAATTCCATCCATGACTATCCAACAATGATAACTAATCAAACTACAAAAACAATAGTTGACAAGTGGTACAGAACTTCACTTTGTAAACCACAAACTCCTAAACAAACTAAGTGAAAGGTAGTGATGAGTTGTCCCTGGACAGATAGGTCCAAAATAAAGGTTCTTAAAGCCCAGGTTCGACGGTGAAGATAATGACAATTGCAACCATTGTCATCGTGAAGACTGATATTTGCAGCCTACTGTCATTATTTGCTTGACAGTCCATAGTATTACTATTATCTATACGCACATGCGCGACAGTTATCTATCCTGGTTAAAAGCAAGTTTACTGGTACCGTTAAAATAACTGGATTGTTAAAGAATTTATCCAAATAACTGGATTCGGAACAGATAACCTAAGGTTTGTTCCAAGGACCGGTTTGAAAGTCAGCAAACTGTCAAGAGCATGCGCAGTACGTGTTTCCCGCTCCAAAAACCTCTACTACGCATACTCCTGACAGTTTGCTGACTCTAAAACTAGTCCTTGGAACGAACCTCTAATCTCACTTTGGAACGTTATGGTTCCTATAGGTGGGAGATCGGTACTGGGAATTAAGCCACGCACCTTGAGGCAAATTATCTTTGAAGTTATTAATATGATTATAGCACATTAATATAATTATCTGTAAAACAGTTCATTTAATCGCAATGGTGAAGAGAATAGAAGTTATAATAAATGTTATTTGCTATAATGAGATGTAGATGGTTGACCATAGATTACTGATTGGACAAGATGGTCGGAGGGGAGGGGGGTGCGGTTAGAAAAAAAAACATAAATAAACAAAAAAATATTTATTTATGCCGAGGTTTCGACCTGAGTTTCAGGTCTTCATCAGGGAATCAAGCGGGGAAAGTAGCCAACATTCCTTGATGAAAACCTGAAACTCAGGTCAAAACGTCGGCATAAATAAATATTTTTTGTTTATTTGTTTTTCTTTGCTGGCCGCATCCCCTGACCATATTCTCTAATCAGTTATTTGCTATAATTTGATATATCAATAATGAAAATCATATTATATATATATATTTATAAATGAGGTGTAGATAGTTGACCGTAGATTACTGATTGGAGAAGATGGTCGGGGGGTGCGGTCAGCAAAGACCAACATAAATAAACAAAAAAATATTTATTTATGACGACGTTTCGACCTGCGACTGCCAGTAGGGAGTCAATCGGAGAAGGTAGACTAAAACTGCTAAAACTAAAAAAGTTTTAGCCTACTTTCTCCGCTTGACTCCCTGATGAAGACCTGAAAAGCAGGTCGAAACGTCGGCATAAATAAATATTTTTTTGTTTATTTATGTTTTTCTTTGCTGACTGCATCTCCCGACCATCTTCTCCAATCAATTATATATATAAATAATTGACCATATAATTTCAAATATTAAAAAGATGGTCAGGGTTGCGGTCAACCAAATCTTAGTGTAATTATAGTACAACTGAAAAATGTTATCAAATGGAATATGGTCCGGTTGCGGTAAAAAAAAAACTCAAATAGTAAATGAGTATACTATTTTTATTGGGCCAACGTTTCGCCCCACGTAGCAGGGCTTCGTCAGGGCTAAAAAATATACAATCACTTGACATAGTTACAAAAAAAAAAAAAAAACATAAGTGGAAAATAACAGGGGTATACAATGAAAAGTAAAATTTAATAAGAAAAATTAAAGGTTGTAAACAGTAAATGAAAATGGTAATAGTAACAGATAGATAAGAACAGATAGATAAGAGAAGAAATACTTTCTTTAATATTTCTTATTAAATTTTACTTTTCATTGTATACCCCTGTTATTTTCCACTTATGTTTTTTTGTAACTATGTCAAGTGATTGTATATTTTTTAGCCCTGACGAAGCCCTCCAACGTGGGGCGAAACGTTGGCTCAATAAAAATAGTATACCCATTTACTATTTGAGTTTTTTTTTTTACCGCACCCGGACCATATTCCATTCATCTATATACACGGTCAATCAACAATCTTTCAGAAAAATGTTATTAAATTACTCATTTAATGATTCCTCCCATCTCTGCCATACGGTCAGGCGAAATGGCAGTCATCATTCCAGGCATCAGTCATCAAGCTAAACTGACTTGAATCATCATTCTTTTTGAACTGTTGTTTGCGAACGATACTTGTACTGGAGAGCAATTGCGTGCCAGTTCAGGAGTTCATTGAAGTAGAAGTTGACTCGCCTCTTGATAGTCATTATCGTTGCTGATAAACCATGGCTGGACTAGGTAAGAAATAATTACTTATTTTCTTCAAATCAAACAACATATTTTAATAACTGTATGTCCATTGTTTGCGTAAACGGAACGGATGCATAGTAAACAGAATTTACTTATCATGAAGTGATTTTTAAAGGTTCATTCATTTAATTTTCTTATTTTAATATGGGATTAACAATTGTTGAATAGTATTGTGATTTATAAGTACACAAGAATGGATCTTTTATTTTATAATAGTGTTCTCTGATGATTCAGTCAAATAATGTTATCTGATAAAGTATTATTTGTAACTGGATTCATAATGAGGTGTAGATAGTTGACCGTAGATTAGAATAATTAGAAGGTAGGCCTGCAACTGCGTTCTACGCCATAACCCCTGATGAAGACCAGAAACTTAGGTCGAAACGTCGGCATAAAATAAATAAATATGGTTTTGTTTATTTATGTTGTTCTTTGCTGACCGCACCCCCCAACAAACTTCTCCAATTATTATTTGTAACTATCACTGCAGTATCACATTGATGTAACTATTGAATATTAACAAAATGTAAAACTATTAAAGTAGCTAACATGATGTAAATGTATAAAATTAACTATTATAAATAATTGTGATTATGTGTTATCATACATCTCTTCTAATATTTTTAAAAAATTATATACATGAACTTTACCGTTAATTAATGTGATCCTTTGTTGTTGTTTTTCAAGTTATATAACAGAAGTTTAAGTAACTTCTTTATAAAATATATTTTTCAATAAAACTTATAAATTTAATAATATATTACCAATTTTTTATTTTATTTCTACGTCCCAATAATTTTTGTTGTTCCCATAGGTGATAAAATGGAACATTTTGATATTTACTAATAAAGTCCATGGATACATTCCTGAATTAGTACTTTCATTTCTGTAAATCAATAAAAAAAAGAAGTAAGTTTTAATGGAAGATTATTGATTGACCGTGTGTATAGATGAATGGAATATGGTCCGGGTGCGGTAAAAAAAACTCAAATAGTAGAATTATACTATTTTATTGAGCCAACGTTTCGCCCCACGTTGCAGGGCTTCGTCAGGGCTTTTTTGACGGCAGTCAAAAATAAAGTGAATAAAGTCCTGACGAAGCCCTGCAACGTGGGGCGAAACGTTGGCTCAATAAAATAATATAATTCTACTATTTGAGTTTTTTTTTTACCGCACCCGGACCATATTCCATTCAAGTAAGTTTTAAGTAACAAATGGCATTTAAGTCAGGCTGTAGTAGATAATTATTTTTTCTGTTAAATTAGCTTGGACTAACCTAGGGGCTGAAGATCCTCATAGGGCACACCCAGCCTCTAAATAAGTAGATATATGCTGAATTAGAAAAAACCTGACGGTCTTGCTCGATTTCTTATCTAATCATCTTGCCAAATTATTTATCAGCTCTAGTAACATCTCTTCCGTATAATGTATAGAATCTAAGACTTTCATGGGTTGTAGTTGTATAGTTAGAAAATTTAACAAAAAAATTTTTTTAAATAAGTTTGAATCTTTTTCCACAGTAAACTTTTGAAATACTGGTAAGATTTACATGCTCTTTTTTTCAAAATGTTCAGTGTTGCCATGAATCTTCCTAACACTTCTAAAATCCCTGATTTATCCGGTAAAAAAAATGTATGAACCAAATTAAACAGCTTTGGCATGTAGCTCAGAAAAAGTACATTTTCTTCCTTATTGTTACATACCAATCAACTTTCTTTCTACAGAGTGAAACAAATATTACCGATTTCATTAGATTATTTTATATTCACAAAAAACTATAAAAACGTAATGAGGTTTCAAGTAAAGTAGACCAACAAAATTTTTTTTTTTTAGGAAAAAGCAAATCATATTCGTTTTTAGTGTCCTCTGAAACCCTTTAATACTATTGTTCAAATAAATTAAAAATTAGATATTTTTCAACTGGATTTATTTGAAGAATTTTTTTTTTACTAAGTCCGTTGTTTATATAATTGTTCATAACTGCTCAACATTTTATAAGAAATCCTCCATTAGAAAACTGAGTGTGTACTCTTTTAACCTATATTAACACCATTTGTATAAATACAATTAAATATAATTTAAACTCTATTGTTCAGATAGGAGGAAGATGGTCTGGGTGGCGGTAAATTAATAAATAAAGGTTTGATGATAGTAACAAAAAACGATTTATTAGGTTAACAATAAATAATTTTTTGTTACTATTTTGAAACCTTTATTGACCGCCACCCGGACTATCTTCTTCCAATATCTTTAATTGTTCATTCTCCAATTATACACAATTTTTATATATTCTTACTTTTCCAGATACGAGTAACTTGGATAGTTCTATAAAAGAAGAAATTATAGATGAAATTGAGCCTACCGGTACGTTTTATTTGGATGTTATATGATGTCATCTGATTATATTATTGATTCTTTAAGTTTTTATTCCGAAAGGAGATAAATTTTTATTGAAATTTAGTTTTTCATATTATGTTTTTCTCAGTTTATTATTAAAAGTTATTTCAACTTTTACATGCAATAACAAATTATGCACTGAAAATACTGTAACTATTTTGTTTTTCCTTACTTGATTACTTTCCTAACAACCTGTTTAACTTCTTATCCTTAACTAATAATAAACTTCAAAAAACCTTTTTTAGTGTTTAACATTTTTTTTTTTCATAGTCTTAATATTTTTCTAGTTTTTCTTTTTGTCGACTTATACCATTTATTAGTAATAGAACATTTGAAATTATGATTATAAAGGCAATGACATGAGTTCATTGATATTTAATTATGTGTAAATTAAATAATTATTAACTTTCAGTCCCAACAAAGGATATGAAAGAAGAGGAAAGACTGGAGATTTACTATGGTACGTAATATCTTAGATTAATTGTACATTATTTTTAATTATCAGATGAATATTCAAAATTTGACTTAGCTAAGTCATTTCTTCATTAGTCATCCCATTTCTTTGTATAGGAATGGGGATATTAAGCATGGTCTTTTTTTTTTTTTTTTTTTTTTTTTTTTTTTTTTTTTTTTTTTCAGTATATTGATTTGAACTCTGATAAATAATGTATTAGGGACATGCTGCTTTTATGAATATCCAGTATGATAAGTGAAGTTATATTAATTATATTTTAATATTATTCTACTTTTCTTTTGCCAAAATGTGAGGCCCTTCGACTATCTGTGCTCGTGCAGCCCAACGTAATTGAATTTTCTTCTGCCAGACAGTTTCCTCTTCAGTAAAATTATTTCTGATGTCTTGTAGCAATGGAAAAGTGTCAAAATGTGCTGATGTCATTTTTTCGAGCGAGCTGGAAAATCTTGCAGAGTGAGCTTTCAAAGACACCAATTTTGAAAAAATGTTTTGAAAGAAAATCGTCGCCAGTCTGCATTCTAAAACAGATTGCACTTTTTCTTCGTAGCAGATTCCTGCTGCAAAGTTGCTCATGATTTACCTTCCACAGCTCTCTCATTCCTCTATCGAATTATGAGTTTTTATTCATCTCAACCATTCATTTTGCAGAGCTATACAGTAGGGGAAGGTTTGGTAGGGACGCAAGAAAACATCTTTTAGAAAGCGCATTTGCTTGTTCGTTTCCATCAATTTGGCTGTGCGAAGGAACCCATTGCAGCATTACATTATTCTACATGTTGAGTTATCGAACCTAATATAATTAATTATAAATTAGAATCTTCAGTAGTAAATTAAAATAAATAATTAATTTTGGCAGTATATTTGTTACTCTTGTTACAGTTTTAATAACATTTGATTTTAGAAGCAATCCATAATTTTTACGATAAATAACATTTGTATTTATTCGCACTTTGTTTTTATATTTAAAACCTAAATCTACAAAAATTCATTCAGAGAAATAATATCGCTTATTCATTATTTTGTTACTTTTTTATTAATTACATAATGATATGATATTATTATGTTTATAAGTCTTATATATTGTGAAATATTTTTAAAAAATATACTATTTTATAAATTAGGTTCAAGTGACTGGAAGATTTTCAATTTTATTTAGTTAGGTGTAGTGAGCATTATCTTCCTTATTTAAATTATTGATAAATTAGGAATATAAAATATAAATACTATAGATGTATTAATTATTTTAAAATATAAAGTATTAGACTGGTGGACCATATTCTGGAATTAAAACAGTTCTAAGAAATTATTTCTTCAAAGTAATAAATGAATTGAGGTAAACAAAAAAAATAAAATAACATAGAGACATATATCAGATATCAGTTGACATAACATTTTAGACAACAATTCATTATAGTTTATATTTTTCAATTAAGTAGAGAGATAAATAATAATAAAATCAATAAAATGAAGATAAAAGGCAACAACCAAAGGTATTTATTTTAAGCTCGTAAGTTATTTGATCTATGTACTGAAAAAAAAAATGAAATTGTTGGTATGATTAGCGGTTTACCTAATGATGGGGCAATGGCTCCGAAATGTTATAAGTTAATAATTGTTTTTTAATAAAGGAATTTAAATGTGGAAGATAATTCTCACTAAACTAACTAAAAAAATATTCAGGTGTAGATAGTTGACTGTAGATTAATGCTTGAAGAAGTTTGTTGGGGGGTGCGGTCAGCAAAGAACAACATAAATAAACAAAACCATATTTATTTATTTTATGCCGACGTTTCGACCTGAGTTTCAGGTCTTCATCAGGGGTTGTGTCGTAGAGGAGGGAAAGATTAGTACTCACAACAAAGATCAGTACTAATCTT
Source organism: Halyomorpha halys (assembly GCF_000696795.3). Classification (NCBI taxonomy): domain Eukaryota; kingdom Metazoa; phylum Arthropoda; class Insecta; order Hemiptera; family Pentatomidae; genus Halyomorpha; species Halyomorpha halys. The sequence continues at coordinate 255,558 of NW_027111614.1, forward strand.
TCCCTCCTCTACGACACAACCCCTGATGAAGACCTGAAACTCAAAACGTCGGCATAAAATAAATAAATATGGTTTTGTTTATTTATGTTGTTCTTTGCTGACCACACCCCCCGACAAACTTCTTCAAGTAAAAAAATATTCAATGTTATATTTAGTGTTAACTAAGAAAATTGTATAGTTATATCTAAGGCTTCCTTTCTAGAGAATAAACTTTGTTATTAATTAATTAAAATACACATACAGCAAGCTTATTACTAATTTAATATTTTTGTAATTATTTGAAAAAAGTTTATCCATTTTATTCTCTTATTGAAAATATTATTCACTTGTTGGCAGGTGGCCTTGTTCATGTGAAACAGGAAGCGGAGTTACTTATTCCTAATGATGGTGAGAATTATTTGTCTTATAACGATAAGTTTGTAGTTGACCATGAATATGTACAAATGGGGAAAAAAGATGGTTGAAGATGTAGTCAGTAAAGAACACAAATAAGTAAAAACTTAGAAAAACACAAGTAGACTTGACTTGTGCTTGAGATCTGCACTTGTTGCCCTGATGAAGGCGTGATATCCTGGCCGAAACGTTGGCACTAATTAGTAAGTTTTTATTAATTTATGTTCTACACTGACCACATTCCAACCATCTCCTTATCCATCTTATGATCTTCGAGGGGCTGAACTCAAGAATACTCTTCTTCATTTCATGTTGTTTATATTTTTCTGTTTGACTTTTCTCCTCTGATACCTCTATGTGATATATTATTTTGTTATTGATAATGTATTACTTTACATGGCTCCATTAATTAATAGTTAGGCCCTAAGAGTCAATTTTTGTTATATATTATATTCATTGAGACACTCGGTCAATCAGCAATCTTCCAATATTTTTCCTTTGATTTAATGAAATGCCTAGATTGAAGTAAAATGAATGTTACTTGATTTTTACATTTTAAATATTCTTATGGGACTAGGTGTCCTATAATGAAGATTACTATTTCATTTCAAAGTATTGAAACAGAAAATGAAGGCTGGATCAAATATTTAATGAAATAATATTTATTCTCTTCTCTTCTGTTTCCCCTTATGGCACTTGTCCACTTCTGTGTGTTGTTTTTTTTAAACATTTCTTAGTTTATTGGTGAGTGGTACGTCAGCCCACATTGAATCCCATCTTTTTCGGCTTCGGTTCCTTAAAAATGCCTTTATGTCTTTCGGCTTGTAAATTTGGAGTGATGGAACGTTCATTGTTATATATTCAGCCTCTTTATCCTGAGTGCCCTGGAGTCCAGAGAAAGGATACACTTTTTTAAAGATGTTTTAGCATGTCTATATAGTTGTGAATTTTGTCTATCGTGGGTCCGCTTTGACTGAAGTTTGATAGACTCTGGAGTGCAGACATTGATTCTGTACAAATGAGTATGTTTGAGTATTCATTTTCTATGGATAAATGAAGTGCTGTTGAAATCAGCTGTTATATTGTTGAGTATGTGGGTAATTTATATCTTTTGGGTGTCCCTTGTATTATTATTGCAAAACCAATATTTTCATTTTGTTTGGAGCCGTCAGTGTAAATTATTTCATAATTTGAATATTTTTGTATCTTCTTTAAGAATTTAATTTTTTTTTTTTTTTTTTTTTCGTCGTAAACCCAGTGCAGCTCGTAATGTTATACATCAAGCTACACCGCAGTAATGTATTTATACACCCATACCACAACAAACCCACTTATTTATGTAATAAATTCTAATTTAATTTTAATTACAATAAAAAAAAAAAAACTGACTGGTTAAAAAAAGAAATTAACTTATAGTTAATAAAAAAGTAAAACTCAATTGGAAGTAAATAAAAATGGATTGAAACTACACTTTTGGGCTTTAACAGTTTGTTTCCTTTTTTTTTCATATGTTTATTATGCGATTTTTAAAAATCACTGGTCAGTAAAAGTGATAGTAATGTATTTTAAATTTTAGAAATAAAAACTTTTTGTTACAGTATAATGTAAATAAATAATTATGATATAGAAAAATTATTAATTTTAAGTAATGACAATATACCTTTAAAACATTTACTAATAGGAAGTAGAGGAGTCTTTGAAAAATAAAAATTAGTAATATTGAAAAAGTGGGTGAAACTAAAGTTAACAGTTTGTTCTAAATGTAAAAACCTAATTCTATGTAAGCTTTATCTGGTGGAGGTAAAGCGAAAACTGAGAGGACCAAAATTATAAGTCTTGCAAAATCTGAGGCTGTTACCTACTGTACTGGCATTCATTGTTGTGTAGAGGAATCCTGATGGATTGCTTCGAGCCACATGTCCTTCCCATCTTAACCTCATATCGCATGAGATATTGACAGACCAGTCTCTGCAAGCAGTTCACTGTTAGTTCTTCTCCTGCATGTGTTAGGGCTCTGATCCGAGATCCCTCCTGTAATGGTGCTGAGGACTTTCAATTCTTCCTTCTAGGGTACCTGGCAGAGTCTAGGTCTATATCCGTATATCCAGTCCGGATATCTGAGCTGGCTTTATCATGGCATTGTTCACCCTTAGCTTAAGATTTTTTATTTGTTCTACTTTTCAGGATGTTCTTCTTTGTCTTCAAATTTTCTTATAATTTATTATTCAATTTTATTGTATTAATGCTATTAAAAGTACTATTTTTTTGTATAGCAAGTGGATTAGATCATATGAAACCTGAAGAAAAGCTACTTGTTTCTGAAGATGATGAGAATTATTTAATTTATACATGATCTTCTTGGTAAACTTTTTATTTAAAAAAAGAAAAATTGTTTATAGTTGACGTTTGAACTTTTTGAGTTTGTGTTCCACCCTTGGGAATTCCATCACATTTCTTCAATATATGTCCTTACTTTAAAACTGTACTCATTAACAGTTCCTTTAATATTCATTTATTTATTTTTTTAAATTCACAATTTGAAATTAAAAAATCTTTCAGTAATTGTTTAAATTTTAAATCATAATTTAAAAAAAAAAAATGGCAAAATGTTATATGGATTGTTATATGAATTTAGGAAGCATAATCCTTAAAATAGTGCGAAACCCCCAAAATATTAAATGCTCCCCCTTTTTTTTTGTTAAAAAAAATTTACCAGGTTCTGAACTCAAGTATACTACTCTTGATTTTTGGAAGAAGATAGTTGACCATATGAAGTAGGTTGTAGGAAGATAGTCCAGGTCACGATCAATTAAGGTACAAAATTGTAGAAAAAAGGTAACCGACATTTTGCCCCGCTTTGCAGGCCTGATGCAAAAAGGTTGGACAACTATCAGTAAGCAAATGGGGCAAAACCTTGGTTACTATTTTGTTCCTCTATTGAATGCCACTCGGACTATCTTGCTATAATATTCTATATTTTGTCTTATTTATAATTTCCTATTTGACATTTCTCCATTGTTTCCTTTGATATCTTCATAATATTAGTTTTATAATGCTTTGTTTTACATATAATTATTAACTTCTTATAATTATTAACTAGGCTCTAAAATTCATTGCTTGATAGTTTTTTTCTTTCTTTGATTCATTAAATTGTTTGTATTGAACACTGTCTAGTGGTTTTTGATTTATGCATTTTAGTTATTGTTCGGAAACTTTATGTCCCAGAGTGAAAATTACTTTTTCATTTTAAAGTACATGTGGTCCTCATATTTACCTTCTTTGGAAAGTGACTTAGGTCAGATTCGAGTATTTTTTACTTATTTATGTTGAGTCCTGCTTGATAAGTATATTTATTCATAAATAAAACCATATTTTGTGGCTTTAAGTTTAGTTGTTAGAAAGCGGGGTGGCACAATGGTAAAATGCTGTTCTACTAACTCCAAGGACCTGGGTTTGAATCCAGCTTTGACAGATAATTATTTACTCTGTTGCTGTAGCCATGAGTTGTCTGGAGCCCTCCTCATAAAGTGGGTTTCCTTAATTGGGGAAAAATCTGGTGGTTGAGTGTGATCTTGAATATATCTCCTCCTTGTATAACCATTGTTCTAAAAACATTGAATCCCTTACCCTTCATGGGTTGTACAGGTTCACATTACTATTATTAAGTTTATTTAAAAAGTTTTTATTTATTTTGTTTTTATAAGCTGTATTTTCAATAAATCGCTTTTTAGGTACTCAAGACTCATTTGAAATGGATCACCAGAAAGAAAAGATGGATTTTAAAATACCTGTAAAAATTGCAGTAAAGGGTGGTTTTGACAAACATACGCTGACCTATCATACAGGTGAGAATCCTCATCAATGTCCCCATTGTGTTTACAAAACAATCAGACCAAGTAATTTAAGATACCATATAATGGCTCGTCATACTGGTGAAAAACCCCATCAATGTCCTCATTGTGACTATAAAGCAGTTACATTTTATAAATTAAAGGATCATATAATGGCCCGTCATACAGACGAGAAGCCCCATCAATGTCTTCAATGTGAATATAAAGCAAGGACACCTAGTACTTTAAAAAAACATGTAATGGCTCGTCATACAGATGAGAGGTCTCAACAATGTCCTCATTGTGTCTATAAAACTGCAATATTTGGTAGTTTAAAAGAACATATAATGGCCCGTCATACAGGTGAGAAGCCTCATCATTGTCCTCATTGTGACTATAAAGCAGTTACATTTTATAAATTAAAGGGACATATAATGGCCCGTCATACAGACCAGAAGCCCCATCAATGTCTTCAATGTGAATATAAAGCAAGCACACCTAGTACTTTAAAAAAACATGTAATGGTTCGTCATACAGATGAGAGGTCTCATCAATGTCCTCATTGTGTCTATAAATCAATCAGATCAAGTGATTTAAGATACCATATAATGGCTCGTCATACTGGTGAAAAACCCCATCATTGTCCTCATTGTGATTATAAGACCAGCTCATCCAGTGGTTTAAAAAAACATATAAAGGCTCGTCATACAGGCGAAAAACCCCACCAATGTCCTCAATGTGAATATAAAGCAAGCACACCTAGTGCTTTAAAAAGACATGTAATCGCTTGTCATACAGATGAAAGGTCTCATCAATGTCCTCATTGTGTCTATAAAACTGCAATATTTGGTAGTTTAAAAGAACATATAATGGCTCGTCATACAGGTGAGAAGCCTCATCATTGTCCTCATTGTGATTATAAGACCAGCTCATCCAGTGGTTTAAAAAAACATATAATGACCCGCCATACCCACGAAAAACCTTATCAATGTTCTCATTGTGACTATAAAACAAACGCAACTAGTGGCTTAAAAAGACATGTAATGGCCCATCACACAGGTGAGAAGGCTTATCAATGTTATCATTGTGAGTACAAATCGGTTCAAATTGGTAATTTAAAGTCACACATAAGGGCCTGTCATACTGGTGAAAAGCCTCATAGATGTCCACATTGTAAATATAATACAGCTATACATGGTAATTTAAAAACACATATAAGGGCCCGCCATTCCGGAGAGAAACCTCATCAGTGTCCATATTGTGAATACAAAACGGCTATATTTGGTAATTTAAAATCACATATGATAGCCCGTCATACAGATGAAAGACCTCATAAATGTCCCCATTGTGATTATAAATCAGTTCAGATTGGTAGTTTAAGAACGCATATAAAGGCCCGCCATACAGTTTAGAAATCATCAGTGTCCTCATTGAGAAGCCTCATGTAGCATTGTTGCAGATTTTGTAAATATAAAGCAATTATAAAGTATTTACTTTAGACATGATGTTACTCCCAGGCTTAGATAACGAATGTGACTATGACTACTTTTCAAGTTACCAATAAATAATAATATTTTACTTATAACATATCAGAATGTATTTGAAAATTAAGGATACTGAGTATTCATATATTTTTGACCAGCCTAAATATATGTATTAAAAAAAAAATATCTGTTTTTATTAGGATAGAAGTCCTTTATTTCATCACAATTATTGATTACTTTAGTGAAAACTGTATTTTCACTTGTCACAATTGATGAGCCTACCAAGTATAGTTTGGGAGAATACAAAATGGCTGCTGTTTTGATAGTTTAAAATTTTTTTTTTTCGTAGCTCCATATCTTTTAAACTACCTACAGCTCTAGAAAACCTTAAAGAACATCATTTATAGTTGAGTAAACGTGAATTATATTTACCGGGTGTAGGTCCCTTAATTCAGCGTTGTGTAATCTTCTAAATTCTCCCGTTAATTCATCCTTTTTCGGTCCGAATATTTTGCCTAATACTTTATTTTCGAAAACCCTAAGACCCTGTTCATCCCTTAGTGTAAGAGGCCAAAAGAAATCAAGAACTTAGAATGATAAAATGTAATGGTTTAAAATTAACTTATGATAAAGAAATGTAGAAATAAGAAGTAAAAATTAAATAACCTTGCAGAGATAAGAGATTAACAGGAGTATAAATAAAAAAAAAAAGACAGGGATGGTTTTACATAGATGAAAACTTGTATAACAAAATATTTTTGTATGCACATTTCTTTTTCAATCTTTGCTGTCAATTTGTGATGAAAATTGGCAGCATGGCTCATTTCTCAGGAATAAAAATAATACTATTGTGTTATAGCTTGAAAGTTAACAGCAGATTGATTTTTTTTTTTTTTTTTAGACAAAAGTCTCACAAATGTTACTATGTGTTCAAGCATGTATTTAAAGTGAGAGAATATAAGGTTTTTTTTTTTTTACCATTATAATAAAATAAATAACAACAGTAAAAATATATATAAATTATATAATAGTAAACATAACTATAGGCTTTTATTGGTGGAATGTAGAATTAGTCGACGAAATACCAAAAACTTTAAAAAATTATACTTTTCCAGACACATAGCTAGAAGGAAGAATAGTGTCAAAAAAGAAAGTAGGTATACATAATAAAGTAAAAATTTATAAATGTGAAGGTTGTATGGTTATATGAAATTATTTTTAACATATGACCACACTCTAAATACAAAATTAATTAATATAATGTAGTTTGAAATATCATCTAGTGTGACTTTCTCGTGCAATAGGTAGAAATGGAGTCCTCAACTTTGAAATGTATATTGAAGGACTTTTTTGATTTAGTGCAATCAGCACAATTTATGGTGAAAAAGATTAGCCATATTTATGTATATTTTAAATGAGGTTTCCTCCATGTTTTCCCAAAAATGAAAATAATTGCAATTAACTTATAATTTTTTAAAAAAATTTTCCTCTACTTCATCATTGAAAAGCAACTGTTGTGAAATCATGTGTTCTAAATACTGAACACTCTTGGTAGGAATGAACTTACTCCCCTAATCTATTTTCGAGTAATTAATATTAGAATCAATGTCTGAAATTTAACATTAGCATTTATAGTGTCAAATATAGTTCAATGAAAAGAAATACCAATTATTAATTGTTTCATTAAAAAAAATTGTAATAATCTTGTTTTATAGGTACGAAAGAGTCTCTCAGCAAGAGAGATCACCTCAAAGGACAGATGGATTCTAACATAGGTGTAAAAACTGTAGCCTTTGACAGACTAAAAAAACATTTAAAAGCTCATTGTAATGGTGAAAAACTTCTTAAATGTCCATATTGTGAACATAAAACAGTTGATCTAAGTAATTTAAAATCACATATAAGGGCCCATCATACAGGTGAGAATCCCCATCAATGTCCACATTGTGAATATAAATCAGTTCAAATGTTTGTTTTAAAAAAACATATTATGGCCCGCCATACTGGTGAGAGGCCTTATCAATGTTCACATTGTGAATATAAATCAGTTCAATTTTTTGTCTTAAAAAAACATATAATGACCCATCATATAGGTGAGAAGCCTCATCAATGTCCACATTGTGAATATAAAACTGCTATACTTGGTAGTCTAAAATTACATATAAGGGCCTGTCATACAGATGAGAAGCCTTATCAATGTCTTCATTGTGAATATAAATCAGCTCAAATTAGTAATTTAAAAACACATATAAGAACCCATCATTCATTTGAAAAGCCTCATTGTGAATATCAAATAGCTATACTTGATAATTTAAAATCACATGTTAGGGCCCATCATACAGGTGAGAAACCTTTTCAGTACCCACATTGTGAATATAAATCAGTTCAAATGTTTCTCTTAAAAAAAGTTCACATGGAACATGTAGCACTAATGTCCAGAGAATGATTCCCCCAATGCCTGCTCGAAGATCAGTCTAGTGGAATATGTGTTAATAGAAGACCACTCTTGAGGTGAAGGAAATTTTGAAAAAGATGGCAGATGGTTGCCTGGGATAGGAGAGAGTGGAAGAAGGTTATAAGAGAGGTTCCAAGACCATGCTTAAAAAATAAATAATCTCTTTGGTGGAAGGATGTTCCATCTATCTTTTTGGTAACAAAATAAAATACAGCATATATTAAATTAGTATTTACTTTAAAAGATACAAAGGTACTTGTAAATTAACAATAGAGATTATTATTCTTCAATAAAAAGCAGTTTCAAAATTTCTTCCATCTCCTCGTATAAAGAATTAAAATTCTTGCAATTAATAAAAAATGACTTGGGCCTCTTTCAATCCTACAGACTCAAATAGTTATGCACTTTATTTTCAATAACACAATTAACATAATTGATTTATCTTAAACAACAGAACAACCATGTAAATTAGAACAAAAGTTAAATTTAAAGCTTACCTAGTAAGATTTTTGTCCATTGTCATCCACCATCTTCTATATCCTATTTTACACTTTCTTTAATTTATGCTCCTTTCATTTTCCTTCTCTTTGTATTAAAAATAATACAATCCCAGTGCTATAGCTGAAAGAACTTGAATGACCAACATGTTTGTCCCTCTGGAACACACTGGTGTGTGAATACCAGCCCTGGTTGCTTTCTGTGTTTACCAAGCATTTGTAGGTTTATAAATATAGACATAGACTAAATAAGCCAAAGCATAAGTCTACCAATTTTTTCACACTCTAAATACAATACTATAAAATATCGATGGTCAAACATTACACTGAGGTCATTCCAGCGTTAAGAGTTGAGAACTCTAATTTAGATCATTAAGTTGAATTATGATTTTTAGGATACTTGATTAGCAACTTTACCACCTCAATACTCTATTTTTTTTTTAGAATGAAAAATCCAAAGAAATTTGTGTTTTTCTTTTTTGCTCAGAACTTGAAAGCCATAAATTATTTTGTCGAGGTACTGACAATGCGTATTCAATCAAGATGGGTCAGCTGAAGGTGAATTGACAAGATCTACAAGTTTTATGGGTATACGCCATAAATCCTAGGAGGATGGCACTACACCACCTAAAGATATTCGCTTACGGTCGTGTAGGGGATGGAAACTCCTAAAGGTATTCGCTTTAGACCATTGCAGAAACGATTGATACTCTCTGTAAGGAATTCGAAGGAGTAGATGGACGGGGGTGCGATAAGCAAAAATACACAAATAAACAAAAACTTATTTATTTACGTTTCGACCTGCATTCAGGCCTTCATAAGGGCTAAAAAAAAAGATACAACAACCATCGCTCGGAGAAACATAATAGATAAGGGAAATAATAAAAAAACAAATTTGGAAACAAACAACAATGAACCAAGTAGAAAGTAGTTGATTAATAACATAGAAGTAGATAGGAGTTAATTGAAAAGAATAGAAGGTGAAATATAATAGTATAGAAGTAGGCATTAAACAAAATAAATTATGAAAAATTGAAAAAATAGAAAATGTTGAAGAAATAAACATAATGAAAGGTGCAGAAGAACATGTAAATGAGTAATGGAATTAATATAGTAAGATATGTAAGTAATGTCTAAAATAATGGAAAACAATTAAAATCAACATATAAAAAAAAGAAAATATGTAACAATAAAAGAAAAAATGTACAGTAATGTAGATAGCATATATTTCGTTTTCATTCACACATTTCATTATGTTGATTTAAATTGTTTTTCATTATTTCAGATACTACTTGTAAATTTTATGCTAATTCCATTACTCATCATTTACATTTTCTTCTACACCTTTCATAATGTTTATTCCTTTATTATTTCTGTACTTTTTGTTTTTAAAATTTTTCATAATTTATTTTGTGTAATTCTTACTAATATAATATTATATTTCATATTTTATTGTTATCAAATACTACTTTCTACAAAATTCATTGTTATGTATATGCCAAATTTGTTTCTTTATTATTTTCATATATAAGAAGATGGTCAGGGTTGCGGTCAAAGGGAAACAAAATAGTTAACAACTATTTATTTTCCGACGTTTCGCCCCACTTTGCAGGGCTTCATCAGGGCTAAAAAGTTTATTATTTTTTATATTTCTCTGAATGATGATTGTTATCTATTTTGTTTTGTCTTTTTAGCCCTGATGAAGGACTGAAATTCAGGTGGAAACGTCGGCACAAATAAATAAGTTTTTGTTTATTTGTGTATTTATGCTGACCGCACCTCCGACCATATCCTCAAACAGAACTTTTACCTTTCACTTTATAAAACCGTTCTTTTTGAACTCTTATTCGCGAACGACTCAAATCTGTTCAAAGACAACATACTGTTATGAATTCTAACGGAATCTTGAATTGTTAATTGTTTGATTACACATGACTTTTGTTTTTATCATTATTAGATAGCTATGGATGGATTAGGTAAGAAGTAATTATTTTCTTCTACTCAAATGGCATTTTTTAACAACGACCCTTGGCATGTTATGCCAAACAATGTATACAAATGATTAACTAATTTGGAAAGCTTTAGTTTTAGAATGTTAATTTGGTATTAATAAAGGTGAAATAGGATAGTGACCTTTCAAGTTAAAGAGTAATTTCTGACCAAATCAGCTTCTTGCTTAACCATTGGTCTAAAAATTGTATTCCAACCTATAAAGTTCTTAGTGCTGAACCCAAGATCCTTCATGGATTTTATTTGTACAAGGAAAAAAGTAAATATATTAAAGGATTAATAAGTAGTAAGTAATTGATAAAGTCTTAGCATAAATGATAGACATTTCTGACATTATAATGGTTATAAAAATTAAATATTTATATAATATAATGGAAAACAAAATAATGTCTAGCTGTCTAGAACCTACAAGCCAAACCGATGATATGATGTTGGTTGAGTCATTATCTCCCAATGGCAAGCCGAAATTACTTTTTTGGCAATCCTAGAAAAAAGTAATAAATAAAAACAAATATATTTGAAACAAAAAAAGAATTACATTACTACTATGTGTTTCAGATTAATTTGAATTATACTAGCATGTCATAACAACCCAATACAGTTGGGCAGCAGCCCATTTTTTACGATATAAGAGTGCTCTCTCTCTCTCTCTCTCTCTCTCTCTCTCTCTCTCTCTCTCTCTCTCTCTCT
>NW_027111614.1:267086-268838 GCF_000696795.3 Halyomorpha halys
TCTCTCTTTATTGAACTTCATTACACCTAACACAATAAATAATTGAATTGTAAGGTAATTATAAGAAAAATGTTGAGTATCCTGTTGAAGCATAGCTCATAAAAAATCGATAATATTAATTTTCAATCAATAGCAATGTGTAGGAATTGACCATTTCATATTTTCTTCCATATTATGTACTTTAGATTTTCTGATTAGTTTACTGTTACATTTTATTCTCTTGTTAAAAATATTATTCACTTGTCGGTAGGTGGCCTTGTTCATGTGAAACAGGAAGGAGAGCTGCTTATTCCTGATGAAGGTAAGAATTATCAATCCTATAATCTTTGGGAGACTGAGCTCAAGAATACTATTCTATATTTTGTGTTATTTTTTTCTTCTTGACCTTTCTCCCCTGATTTCTTGGTGAAATGTATTAGTTTTATTATTCACTGCTTTAGATGTCTTAATTAATTACTAGCTTCTAATCTTCTTCATATTTAGCAAATGCCCGACATTTTGGTTTGCAATGCAGGCCTTCTGATTGGTTACAGTGTACAACATACAACAAAAATAAGAGTCATAGAAGTATATAAATGGTAAAATAAGATTAAAAAAATATAAATATATAAAAAAATAATTTATTAACAGTAAGAAGTCTTGAGCGTAGATCTTAGTTGCAAAATCTGATCATCGAAAATTAGTGAATAAGTTGAGTAAAAACAAAATATCAGAAAACCCTGTGAATTTCAGAAATTATCAGGATTCAAAGAAACAATCAACACAAAGGAGTTATTAAACATAGTAAAGAGTTGTAAATAGTTGACTGTAAATTAATATGAAGAGAAGATGTTCGGGTGTGTTTACAATATCCTTAGAGCACATGTATGTCATTCGGTGACAGAAGATCAAAACGAATGGTTCTGTAAACTGAAAGATAACACTCTTTTTGTTTTATGTAAAGATGGTCGGGGTGTGTACAGCAAAAAATACACGAATAAATGAAATTTATTTATTTGTGCCGGAATTTCAGGCCTTCATCATGGCTGAAAAAAACGAGATAACAACCTTAATTCAGAGGGAAACAAATAATAAAGAACAAAATTGTAAATATACACTACAATAAATTAGGTAGATAGTATTAAATTGATACGAATAGAAGATAGAATATAGTATTGTAGAGCTAGGGCCGCCCGTAGCTCAGTGGTTAAGACACAGTCTTACCAATTTGATGTCTATTGGCAGTGCTGGTTCGAATCTGGCCTGGGGGTTTGACTTTTTTCATTGAGTGGTGGTCCCGCCAAAATGAAAAACTCCAATGGGTGTCTTGGTCGAAAAAAAAAAATATATATATTGTAGAGGTAAGAATTATATAAACTATAAAACAAAAATAAAAATCTGAAATCAACAATTCTCTACCAATTTCTTGATCTCATCATTAGAAACCCCTACAACACTATATCCACAGACTGGTACACAAAACCGACTTATTCCAGCAGACATTTTAAACTATCACTCCCAACATCCTTACCATAATAAACTCATTGTGACTCTTGGATTCCCATTTCCTTGATACCAACTCTCTACGTATAAAGAAAGACCCTTTTAAACAATATCTTCCATTCCAAGATCATTCACAAACTTATTTACAATCATATAAATCTTACCACCTCTTTACTGATTTCTCCACAATCACTTACTCACCCTTATACAGATCACTACCTTACTCACCCTTTCTTTTTTTTTTTTTTTTTTTTTTTTTTTTTTTTTTTT
>NW_027111614.1:269147-277617 GCF_000696795.3 Halyomorpha halys
TCTCAGAGCGGGTTTCTAGGCAATCAGAAACAGACACTTTTAATATTAACACTTAATTAAATTAATATATCTTTTACACATGTACTTAAATTTAGGCATAACAAAACTAACCAATTTCATACTCTTCTTTTGATGATTCTTGGTATCTTCTTTTCTATAATGTTATTTACATAACAGTTAAGGATTTTTGCAAATGATTTACTTTCTGAATATTCTTTAGCACTATTTCTTGAATTCTATTTTTTCTTAAATTTACTGTATTTTCAATTATGATGGGAAGATTTAAAATAGTTTTTATGATATTTGAATCTGCTCAACATGGCCTTGATTCACCGGACTTTTTGAAGGATACATGCCGCCATCTTGGTTTTGTTTTGAATCACGAATTTATAGACAATGAAAATTGGTTAGCTTGCTTTTTGATTTAAAATAACAAATAAACAATACTGTAACAATATACATAAAATAAAAACGTAATTAAAATCATTATCTATAAATATCAACTATTTATTAAAAAAGAGGATATTACAATATATTGTAATATGCTCTTTTTGAGTAAATAATATATTTTGATGTATAAAGGGTTTATAATATGTTGTATTTTATGTATCATTTTAAGATTGTTAATTTGTTTTGTTTATCCAAAAAGCAAGCTAACCAATTTTCATTGTCTATAATAACTTCGTGATTCCAAACAAAGCCAAGATGGTGGTACGTATTCTTCAGTCAAGTCCGTTGAATCAAGGCCATGTGAGCAGATTCAAATATCATAAAAACTTTTTTAACTCTTCCCTCATAATTGAAAATATAGAATTAAATTAAAGGAAACATAGAAATCAAGAAATAGTGCTAATGAATAATATTCAGGAAGTAAATCATTTGGAAAAATCCCTAACTGTTGTGCGACAATCGATGTTTACATGTAACCTCAAGGCAGGTTTTGTTTTTGGAGGGAACAGTCGTTGTGTGAGGAGAGAAGAGAAAGGATGTATTGAGGATTAGGAGGTCCTCATCAAGGAAGCCATTTTGGACGCCAGAACAAAAGAAGACACCAGGAATCAACGAAAAGGAGATCGTAGAGCTTGGTTAGTTTTGTATACGTAAAAATAGATACATATATAAAAATAGATTTTAAATTTAAATTAATTGTAATTATTGTAAGTGTCTGTATTCTGATTGTCTAGCAACAACACGCCCTGAGAATAAGTCTCTCTTTTTATATAATAAAATTATATTATCTATTTGATATTAAAATTCTTAACTTGAACCCAAGTTATCTTTTATATTTGAAAAAAGTATAAAAACGATTAAGATTCATTTTATTTTATTTTTTAATATTTTTAAAATTATTACAATATATAGATAATTGACTGTATAATTTCAGCGCTACAGTATCGACCAGCAGTAAGATCAGCGATGAGAAAATAAGAGGTGGTAGCACCAGGTAGTGGTTAATCCCCACTGAATCTATAGTGTTGAGAAATAATATTTTTATTTTAAAATATATAGTTGGGAGCATGGTGGCACCGCTACTAACTCCAAGGACCTAGGAATCCGGCTGAGCAGAAAATTGTTTTCTGTTACACTGTAGCCGTGAGTGTGAGTTATGGACCCCTTGTCTGGCGGGCGAGCGTGCTTCTGATCAAATCACCCCTTTTGGTCAATTAACAACCATTGGTCTGGTAACAATACTTCCTTAGAAAGTACTTAACCCCTGGCCCTTCAGGAAGTGGTTTTATCTCTGTTCTAGGCCCTTACTTTCCCCTCCAAAATCTTAGTCTAAGGTCTCATCTCCTCAACTAAAATTATCCTGTTTTATGTTTCCGACCGGAGTTTCAGTCCTCCATGCAAAATATTTTGTTCTATCCTTCATACTGGAGTTATCCCTCCATCTAAAATAATACCTATTAAACTGTCAATGTCCAGAGCAATCACCCCTTTTGGTCAATTAACAACCCATTTCTACTAATCTACTACAGAATTAGATACATTAACTTTTCTGTTAATTAATACATCCTTTTAGTTGTACGTTCAAGTTACGTTACAAAGGTTCGAGTAATCCTTTTTATATTGTAATTAAATATTTTGGTGTAGTAGTGTATTACCAATTTTTTTTTTCTGAAAAAATTCGATGTTTTCCATTCTCTGGTAAAATAATTAAAAATATAAAAATTATAATAAAGTCCCGAAATGATATTTATATATTATTGGTAAAATGTAAGCACAAATGATTATATGTTCTGTCATTAATTGTTTTTAAAAATTAAATATTTCTTTATTACAGGAAACCTCTCCCAAAAAAACAAAACATTTTTATTCATATTTTTTGATGAGATATTCAATTTAAAATGATGTCTGTTAATCAATATGAAATTTGAATGTTTCATAATTAATTTTCCAATTATATAGAATTTTTATATATTCTTACTTTTCCAGGTATGAGTAACTTTGGTGTTTCTATTAAACAAGAAATTACGGATGAAATTGAGACAACTGGTACGTTTTATTCTTTATTTGGATGTAGTTTTATTTAGTTGATTCTTGAAGTTTTTTATTGTTGAAGGAAATTAATATTATGAAAAATATATATATATTGTATATTCCATATCGATGGTTATGGTTCCCTTATTGATCTATATTTAGTTTCTAAATTCTAGCTTTAAGTTATTTTCCTAATAAAAATGTTTTTACATAATTTTTTATGGTCTAGACTTGTAAAACAATTTTTTAATGTTTTTAAAACACTAAACAATCATTTAAAGTATGGAATAAAGGAAATTGTTCCTCACTATTTAAAATTTTTAATTTTGTTACAGATCTGATTGCTATCAAAGAAGAGAAAGGGCCGAGTACTTATTGTGGTGAGAAAAAGTCTCTAATTTATAGGTTTAAATTATCTGATCAATATTCAGTTCTTGTAATAAATAATGATAATAATACTGACTCCTTAATTAATATTAGTGATATGCTTGACAAAGACATTTCAATACCAGCTTACAGATTAGCAGTTATCTAGTGATAGAGTATTTTAGTAACCTGTGATTTCATTATTTATCACATTGCTTGCTGGCTTTATGTTATGATATGGGAAATATGTTACTACTGAAGGTAACTCTAACCTATAATCCATTATCTAAATTTCACTTTTTAGTCCACCTCTATTTGATACAAACAATACTTAAAATAAGGGAGTTGCTGATGTTAACTTATTCTGGAAATATCTTTTCATTTTTACGAGCAGAAGATATATATATATGAGAGATATAAATAAGTTTAAGTAACTTATTATGAATACAGAAAATAAAAAATAAAATATTTTATAATTTCTGTATTTATTGGTTGTTATCTTGTTCTGTTCTTAGCCCTGATGAAGGCTAGAAATTATGGCTGAAACGTTGGATTAAGTTTGAAGAATTGTTGTGATAAGGTTTTTAAGGAATAGTGACTGTGATAAATGATTTTAATTTTGGTTTTAATGTGAATATTGACTAATTAGAAATTGGTGTTATGACCTGGGCAGAATAGCCTGCATGGAGTTACGAGTTTTTAAATTATATAATTCCAAAATTGTATTAAGTAGATTGTCCCTGAGGATGGCCCGATTGGCCGAAACGTCGGACTTATAAGAAAAATAAAAGGTTTTGAGACTAAAATGGATAGAAATTAAATTATTTATTTTATAAAAAATTGAATGTTGTGTTAATGAGTAGTTAAGAAAATTACATATTAAATGGTAGGGCTTCCTTTCTAAGAATATGCTTTGTTTATTTATTGAACTACAATTCACAGCAAACACATAACTAATTGAATTATAAGGTAATTAATTATTAGAAAAATGTGTATCCTGTTCAAACATATGCTCATTTAAAATACTGATAAAGTCAATTTATCTTTTCATTGATTTTCAAAAAAGGAAAGTAATAACTATCACACATTTATTCCTGCAAATTATGCTAAATTAACCACTATTGCTATTCCTTTCTATATTACGTACTTTAGATTTTCCTATAATTTTTTGTTTAATTTTTTTCTTCTGTCGGCAGGTGGCCTTGTTCATGTGAAACAGGAAGGGGAGCTACTTGTTCCTGATGAAGGTAAGAATTATCAATCTAATAATCTTTGAGGCGCCAAGCTCAAGAGTACTGTTTTGTGTTGTTTAAATTTTTCTGTTTACTTTATTCAATTTTCTCCTCTAATATAGTTCTGAGATGTATTAGTTTTATAATGCACTGTTATACATGACTCCATTAATTAATAATTCGGCTCTATGTGTCATTTGTTGTTATTCGAACATTTATTAGTAGCACACGTCTATTTGCAGATGGTATACATTGCCAATTAATATTGTTAATTAAGTCAGTCATGGTACTATTTTTTGTTCAAAATTACTACAAAAATTATTTTAAAAAATATTAATCTTTTAGACTGCAATATAGACTTTCAGGACTCCAAAAGTTAAGTTACAAAGATGATGAGAATCATAGAAGTATATAAAATGAAGGTATATAAATTCTGGAATAAAAAGGTAATGTAAGATTACTAAAAAAGATTTCAAGTGCTTAGAGCTGATGGGTAAAATCTGTAAACTGATAATTAACTAGCACAGTATGGAGAAATATAGTTTTGAAGATAGAGTGAAATAGCTATTTTAAACTAAATAATTATGATAAATGAAACTTATAGTAGTTATTGACTAAGGATAAAATTTGACAAAGTATAATAGCCTAAATGTGATAGTGTGTGTATGAAGTGCGCCTTCAACTTAAGGCCAGGCGTTACTTTCCTTATGACTGGCTGTTTGGGTTTTGTTAGTGGACTGTATACATAGAATAATTGTATATATAATTGACCAAAAGAAAAATTTATTGGGTAATTTACAGATGGTCGTTGGTGGCGGCCGAAAGAGAACACTTATGGTTAAACTGATTGTTAATGAATTTCGATCAGAGGTCTATGAAAACAGTAGATATGCATATTAATGATGATGGTGTGAATCATATGTAGAAGAAAGTTGCCTTACTCATGCTTCTTTTTTTCATCTCCTACGCATCCCTCTATCTCTCTCTCTCAAAAGAGTGTGAATAAGTTGATAGATTCTTGAGAATGCCCGAAACATAGGAATTAAAGGATAGTAAAAAAGTGTTGAGACTGTATGGATATTTTTGTCAAAACTAATTATTAAAAACGATTTCAAGTGCTTAAATCTGACTGGTAAAATCTGAAATCTAAAAACTGAAAACTTACTAGCACAGAATAAAAAAAATAGTGTGAAATAAAATTGAGTAAAAATAAAAAAATAAGAGGTTAACAGAAGTAAAAATAACAAATTAGACAAAGGATGTAATACAGGCATGGACTGACTTTTATTAATTCATTCATTTCTAATTTTTAAATAACAATTATCTCAACCCTACCGCTGCGAAAATGTCAGACTGATTAAATGTCATTTTTTTCTTATTACTATTTAACAACAGAATAGAATACATTCCAAATATTATTATTTATGCCCTAGTTCTATGAAATTTGATTATGATATTCACTGTTATTGATATTATATGATATTCGTTGTTTCATACTTTCAGGATCCTAAATTTTGAATCATATCGAAACATGTTGAATCTATGACTTTGAAGTTGTGACAAATAGAATTGTTTATATAAATCACTAATTTCATAATTTTGGTGAATTAATCAATTAAAAAAATATAATTTTTAATTCATAGTATTATTGTTTTATAGATACCAAAGACTTGCTCAATGAGATAGATCACTGCAAAGGAAAGATGGATTTCAACATAACTGTAAAAACTGAAGCAGTAGACAGTTTAAACAAGCTTTTAATGTCCTGTCTTACTAGTGAAAATTTTTATCAATGTCCACATTGTGTATATAAAACAGTACACAAGATTAGGTTAAAATCACATATAATGGCCCGTCATATAGGTGAGAAGCCTTATCAATGTCATCTTTGTGAATATAAAGCAGTTTTGAAGAGTACTTTAAAATCACATATAATGGCCCGTCACACAGGCGAGAAGCCTCATCAGTGTCATCTTTGTGAATATAAAGCAGTACAAAAAGTTCATTTAAAATCACATTTATGGGAACATCATGCAAGTGAAAAGCCTTATCAATGTCATCACTGTGAATATAAAACAGTTAGAATGAGTAACTTGAAAAGGCATGTGACCTGTCATATTAAAAAACATAAAGCAGTTAACAATTTAAATAAACATTTAATGTCCTGCCTTACTAGTGAAAAACTTTATCAATGTTCTTATTGTGACCATAAAGCAATTACAATTTTTCATTTGGAACGACATATAATGTCCCTTCATACAGATGAGAAGCCTTATCAGTGTCAACACTGTGAATATAAAACATTTAGACTTGATAGTATAAAATCTCATATAGTGGCTCGTCATACAGGCAAGAAGCTTCATCAATGTTCACATTGTGAATATAAAACTCATAGACTTGATAGATTAAAATCACATATAATCAGCCGTCATTCAATTGAAAAGCCTCATCAGTGTCCTCATTGTAAGTATAAAACAGCTCTAACTGGCTATTTAAAAAAACATATACAGGTCTCTCATACAGATAAGATGCCTTATGATTGTCCACACTGTAAATATCAAACAGTTTACCTAGGTCATTTAAAATTACATATAATGACCCATCATTCTATTGAAAAGCCTCATAAATGTTCTCATTGTGAATATAAAACAGCTAGACTCAGTAGATTAAAATTACATATAATCAATCATCATTCAGTTGAAAAGCTTCGTCCGTGTCCTCATTGTGAATTTAAAACAGCTCGACTTAATAGTTTAAAATCACATATAAAGGCCCGACATTCAGGTGGAAAGCCTCATCAATGTTCACATTGTGAATATAAAACAGTTCACTTAAGTCATTTAAAAGTTCATATAAAGGCCCATTTTTCTGTCAAAAAACTTCATCAGTGTCCACATTGTGAATATATAACTGTTAAAATTTCTCGTTTAAAACGACATATAATGACCCGTCATACAGACGAAAAGCCTCATCAATGTCCACATTGTGGGCATAGAACCACTTGTCTTAGTTATTTAAAATCACACATAATGAGGCAGCATCCCGTCGAAAAGCCTTATCTGTGCCCTCATTGTGAGTATAAAACGGCTGACCTTAGTAATTTAAAATCACACATAATGAAACAACACTCAGCCAAAAAGCCTTATCAGTGTCAACATTGTGAATATAAAACGGCTGTTCCTCGTTATTTAAAATCACATATAATGGTTCATCACAAAGATAAGGAGCCTTTTCAATGTTATCATTGTAATTTTAAAGCAATAAGTATTGGTCCTTTAAAATCACATATTATGGCCTATCATATAGGCAAAAGTATAAAAAATGACCTGTGAATATAAATCAATCAAATAGAGGATTTAATAAGATATATCAACATCCTTCATACTGATATAAATTCCTATTGTTACTATAAAAAAGTTCAAAGTTGTAATGGATACAAATGGCTACAGATACAGACGAGAAGGTGTCATCATAAGCTGTCAATATTTGTGACTTTAATCTCATATTGAGTTCCATCATGTAACCTAGAAGCATATTGTAAGTACTGATCAGCAATAATGAGTTCTAAATCTTGTATGAAGGTAAGAGGTAACATAAATATATTTTTGATTAGTGTATGTATAGTTAGGTATCATGTTCCTACATCTACCACAAAGAAAGTGATAGAAAGGTATAAATACCTGCAGAGGTTAAATAAAGTTTTAGTTTATAATAAGTCCATTACATAAGTTTAGTAAATATCAAATATAACAAAAAAAATAATAATGCTCAATCTTTATCCAATATCTGTGTCTAAATACTTATAATCTTTTCAATATATCCTTATATTGGTTATAATGTTTCCATCCTATTCAAATTTAAGACATATTATTTGCATTTTTGAATCGCCCATAAAGCACCTTTATTTAGTTCAGTGCTCTCATTATTAATTTAAAACTCTGACAAAAAGTTGTTTGAAATTCAATATTAAGATATAGTGGAAAATGAAAAGACGTTATTATCAGTTATAAAAGATATACTTATATCTCAAGTATGCTGGACTTTATTTATATTATTAATGTATTAGTATGATTACTAATATGTATTAGTATGATTTTGTGTTCAATATTGAGGAAAGGTATACAATTACACCCATTTCACTTTACACTTCGAACAATTTCAGTAACTTTTACAATATTAATGTTAAATATTTTGATTTTTTTTTTTTATATAAAATCAATTTTATATGATGAGATTAGCAGTTAAGTGTTTATTTTATATGTTATGTTTTTATAAATAAAAGTGTTTTTTTTAAATTTTATATTTATTTTTTTTTATTACCAATCAATATTTGAATATTAGACAGTCGGGAAATTCCTTTATTGTTTTAAAGGGAAAATTTAATGTAGATA
>NW_027111614.1:277712-278131 GCF_000696795.3 Halyomorpha halys
ATTTTATATTTATTTTTTTTAATTTTCATTATTCTTAACAGCAATGATAAATAATCTTTTTAATTACTACGTATTTACTTTTCAGAAATCAAAAAAAAGACTTTATAATTTTCTTTTAACTATTCTAATATGTTTTTATATCTCTTGGCTTTTTTACTTTTCTCTGCACTTGATTTGTGGAATCAAATTAAATTTATGGAAAAAAAACAAAGAGAAAAATTCTTAAAAAAAATTTTTTTTTGCTGAAATGTTAGCCCTAAAAGAGCTATTTACGTCCAATAGTTCTGGAGATTATAGCTTTTTAAAAAGCAAAATTTCTAAAATATCTACTGAAAGATTAGTAGTTAGTTAATTTATTTTGAGAAATCTATATCTCAGGAACTATGTGATGTACAGATGTCTATTAGCACTCAAATTAA
>NW_027111614.1:278181-278558 GCF_000696795.3 Halyomorpha halys
CTATAAATCAATTTATTTTAGAAAATTGCATGTAAACTATTACTCCTATGAAGATAAACATCATAAACTACTTTATAGCTCATTAAACTAGCTTTGATTTGAGTGCTAATAGACATCTGTACGTCAAATGGTTTTAGAGATATAAATTTTTCAAAATAAATTCACTAAATACTGATCTTTCAGTACATCCCATACAAAATTTTTATGAAATGTTGCTTTTTAAAAAGCTATATCTCGAAAACTATTTAACGTAAATAACTATATAATGAATGTTGATGGTCTATGAGGAGATGGTTGGGGGTGCGGTCAATGAAACACAAATAAGTATGACTAACTTATTTAATGTGCCGACGTTTCGGCTAGAGTTTCTAGCCTTC
>NW_027111614.1:279488-286410 GCF_000696795.3 Halyomorpha halys
TGTTGTGAGGTCTGAAGGCAATACGGAGGTTAGGTATAGTAGAACTTAAATTTAAATTTAATAGTTGATGGTCTAGTTGCTGGGAGGTGCCAGACAGACTAGAACTGAGAACAGAAAGGATATGGTGGTATTCAGTTCTGGGATCAGCCAGATGGACTAGAGCTGGGAACAGAAAGTGTTAAAGCCAACTCAAATCCACTATTTCTTTTTGTTGGAAGGCTTTAAAATGAACAAACAACTAGCGGGTTCGGATTAAACATTTATTTGGTCAATTTAAACATTTTAAAATTAAAACTAAAATAAACAAAAGATGACTAACAATGAATACAAGTAAAAATAAATGGCCCCTCAGATAAAAATAAAATAGTTAGATAAATTATTAAAACGAAAAGAAACTAATTTACAAAAAAAAAAACGAAAACGAATACTAGTCGACGCAAGCTGTTCCACTCCGATAGGTCCGAGGAATAGTGCTGCTGAGATGTTTAGGTCGCAGCTCTTGTAGCTAAATACACCAATAGTCCAAAGTTGGTGTAGTGGCTCATCGACAGTCCAAACATCCAGAAGTCGTATTAATGTATTAGGCGAACCGACTAAACAACAATTTATATTCAAGTCGGAAAGCAGATAAGGTCTGGTTTCGGACTGTAATGTCTGTTAACGCACTCAAAATGTCAATAAATAGTGCCAAAATGAACGCAGACAGTGGTTACACACGGTCATGGCCACTAATTATCCAGAACTCATATTAAAGTCGAAACACAGAAGTGGTCTGGTTCCGAACTGTAATGACGTTTTAGTCACTGAAAATTTCCAACTATTAAATTATAAGGACAGACAGGGCTGCTTAGACGCTATCATGGCCACTAATTAGCCGGAACTACTATAAAAAACGAAGATCGTCAGCGCGTTGCTAGGCAACCTCTTAGCAACGGTAATCAACCCTTAGCAACTGTCTCTATTACCCATTATAACACAAAAATATAATTACATATTTTTCTTTTCAAATAACTAAATCCAAATAAAATAATATTAATAAAAATAAATGTAACTAAATTAAACACTAATAAAACTCAAATACTATTTACAAGGTAATTATATATTATGGCGTTAACAGAAAGGATATAAGGGTACTACATTCTGAGGTGAACCATGCCGACTAATATCATTGAGAGGTATTGCCATGGTAATACCATCTTAGTTGCTGGGTTTAGCTAGGCAGACTAAGATTGTCAGAATTGAGGTACAAGAAGCAATGAGAAATTGGTAAATGCCTTTGGTAGACATATAAAACAAATAAAATTATTATATGGCAGTAACAGTTAACACTCACAACTAACAACTATTACGCAGAAATCTGTGTTACCTATGCTGAGACTTTCCTGCATAGTCAGTTTGGTTAGAATAGAGATATTGGGTTACTGTGGATAAAAGATCAATCTGGCCTTCTTTAGCTCCGTACTTAAAGGGCTGGTGCATCTGGCTGTGACCCAGAAGTGGTCTTATCGAATACGCTGAAGGATTGTTGTGTTATTTTGGTCTGATTTATTTAATGTTTGATCGACAACATTAATTTGTATATATAGAAATTAATAAAATGTAAAAACAACAATGTGTCTTTAATAAAAGAATGTTACTAATAAATTTGAGTGCTTTGGCGAGGGTCGAAGTGAAGCGCTCTGGTGGAACCTTACCTCTCTCATTGCAGATACATAATGGTTACGGATACTGACGAGAAGTCTTATCATAAGCAGTTAATATTCGTGGCTTTAAAAAAAAAATATATTCCAACATGTAGTCTAGAAGCTTATTGTAAGTAGAGAACTCCAGTAATGAGTTCTCTTGTATAAATGTTCAGTTAATATGCCATATTTTTTTATAAACTAAGGTTTTTTCAAGAGATCACGCATTCTACATGGTACATCAGTAGTAGACTACACAAAGTAGTCTTTGTGTAGTACACTACACAAAGACTTACTCATATCTACTGCCCAACACCAAATAAAAAAATGTATACGAGATAATAGTAACTTTATCAATACCCCAACAGACTTGTTCAAGATGTAAATATATTGAGAATTTCCTAAGCACTTACCAAAGGTTATAAAGTGGTAGGATGAATCATTTTCTATCAAATCATCTGAAATAAAGTTAAAACCAAAAAATTAATTTCTAAGCTAACAGTTTCGTTTTATTCTGTTTTTTTCCCTATCTGTATTTTACCTCTCCTTCTTTTCTCAATTTCCCTTACCCACGTTATTAGTTAAGTTCGCCATATATTATTGTTGTTGTTTTCAAAATATTTTATTTATTTTATTTTTTATTCTATTCATCTCTTTTGTTAAACTTTATTTATATTTTGCCTCTTTATCAATTATTATGGTTACATATTTTTTCTCTCAATTCTCTTTTTCTTTTCATATTTATATTTTTAAATTATTAATAACTAATATATTCAAACTTCTTTGCATTATATAACTTCATTTTCATCTTATTTCCTTAATTATGTGTATTTTACCTACTTTTTCAATTACCTATGTTTACATTTTATTTTCCACTTCTCTCATCACTTCATTTTATTAATTCCATTCTGTAAAATTATTCACTTTATGTCATTCTGTTTATATTTTCTTTTTTTTTCTATACTTATTGGTTGTTAACGTGTTCTGTTCTTAGCCCTGAGGAAGGCTAGAAAATCTAGCCGAAACGTTGGCACAATTAAAAAGCTACATCAACTTATTTGTGTTTCATTTTGACCGCACCCCCAACCATTATCTCATAGTAAAACCGAAAAAGTTTTACCTCTCAGTTTTTAGATCCGTTCGTTTTGATCTGTTGCCTGCGAACGATATACATAGCTATTGGACAAACAACTATTAATGGGCCTGTGTTACTGAAAATTGATTTTGGGTTGTTTACTTCAAGTGTTTAGCTTGCTGTAATCTTTGGATAGCCATGGATGGATTTGGTAATAAATAATTAGTGCTTTTCTTCTACTCAAACATTATTTTTTAGTTACTGCTCTTAGTTTGTTATGGGATAAACAAATTATGAACTGATATGAAAAAATTGTATTCCTTTAATTATATAATCTTAATCTAGGACCTAAAACAGTTGGATGATCTGGTGGCCTTTAAATACACAAAATTAACTCATTTTTTTTTTTATCTTATTATCATCTGTAACTACTTCCATTACTGTGAAGTATCCATTTCTAATCTAGAACAGATTAAGTTTACTGTTAATTATATGTCCTTTTTATTTATTTCCAAATTATATTACAAAGGTTTAAGTAACCCTTTCTTATGAAGGAATATTTTCCAACAAAACTGTTTATTTGGAGAAGATGGTTGGGGGGTGCAGTCAAAATATAACACAAATAAGTTGAAATAACTTATTTAATATAGTCAACATTTCGGCCAGAATTTCTAGCCTTTATGTGGGCTAAGAACAAGATAACAAATTAATACAGAAAATAAAGTATAAATAGAAAGAAATAACGTAAATAATTTGTACACAATAAAAATAACATACTTAAGGAAATAAAATAAAAATTTAAGTTATATAATGCAAAGGAATATTTTAGTTTATTAATGATATAAAAATTACAATTATGGAAAGAAAAAATAAAATTGAGACAAATAAAATATGTGTAACGAATGAAAATCTCCTCTATTCTTTTCTTAATTTTCCTTACCCATGTTATTAGTTATGTTCACCATATGTTATTATTGTTATGTTTTCTATTCACTTCTTTTGTCTAACTTAACTTAATATTTTGGTTCTTTATTCTAATATTATGGTTACATATTTCATTAGTTACATATTTTTTCTTTCCATAATTTAAATTTTTAAATTATTAATAAACTTAAATATTCATATTCCTTATGCATTATATAACTTAAATCTGTACAATTATTTACCTTATGTCATTCTTTTTATATTTTATTTTTTGTATTCATTGGTTGTTATCTTATTCGTTGTTCTTAGTCGTGATGAAGGCTAGAAATTCTGGCCGAAACGTTGTCACGATTAAATAAGTTATTTCAACTTATATGTTATATTTTGGCCACACCCCCTAACCATCTCCTCATATAATTTATCCATGGTCAACTAACTCTCATTATTATAAAACTGTTAAACTTTCTGATTCAGTTGTGTTTTTCTAATTTTTCATTTTATTCGTTTGCCTTCCATTCTCTGATAAGAATTACCTAAAAATAAATTATTAGAAAGTCTACAAATTATTATTATAGCAAATGATTATATATTCTGTCATTAATTATGGTTTTAAAAATTAAATTATGTTTTGAAATAATTCTTAAATTTTCAGGAAACTTCTCCCTAAATAAACAACATTTGTATTAATGTACTTTTATGAGAGAATATTCAATTTAAACTGTTTTTCTTTAATCGGGATGTTTCATTATTAATTTTCCAATTATATAGAATTTTTATTAATTCTTACTTTTCCAGGTATGAGTAACCTCGGCATTTCTATTAAACAAGAAATTACTGATGAAACTGAGACGACTGGTACGTTTTATTTTATATTTGAATGTTATAGATGTAGTTTTATATTATTGATTCTTGAAGTTTTTGTTGTCTAAGAAAATGAATGTTAAAAAAAAATATATGTATTGCATATATTATATCAGGGGTTCTTGTTCCCTTATTGATCTAAAATTTTTTTAAAATTAAGTTTAGCTTTAAGTTATTTTAGTATTCTAGGCTTGTACAACAATTTTTTACTGTTTATGTCATAAAATTTATCTTATTGCTAACTTTACCTTTTAATATTTATTACTGGTTTTATGTATGAAATTATTAGAAATTTAAAGCTATTATAGAAAGGAAATTGTTCCTCATTATTTAAAATTTGAAATTAATTAACTCTTAAATTTTGTTACAGATCCGATTGGTATAAAAAAAGAGCAAGGGTCGAGTATTTATCATGGTGAGAAACTGTTTCTAATTTATTTAGGTTCAAATTATATGATGAATATTCAGTCCTTGTAATAAATAATCATAATAATACTGACTACTTAATTAATATTAGTTATATGCTTAACAAAGACATTTCAATACCAGCTTATAGATTAACAGTTAACTAGTGATTATGTGTTCTTGTAATGGGTTATTTTTGTAACATATGAATTTATTTATCACAATGCTTGCTGGCTTTATATCATGATACTTGGATAGGAAAGAGGTTACTGCTGAAGGTAACTGTTAACCTGTAATCCTCTTAGAGGAAGGAGTATAATGGAAGCAGTACACTCCCTGGCCGAGTGACACCAGAAGGCAGGGTAGGGTCTATTCCTTACGTAGGGTTGGCATGGGATATGCCATATTTGACAGTTTATAGTATTACTTGCCGCCGCACACCATATGCCAGAAAATGGCTAGGCAGGAGGATTAAAAATAAATAAAGTTACTCAAATCGTACTCATATTTTGTAGTTGATATTGATTTGTTTGAATTACAATTATTATTTAAATTTATGGTTGATGGAAGTATAAACCGTCATTTTCTGAAAATAATAGCTTCTAGCGTTTTAAGAATATTTAAAATTAATCCCCATTTTTGTAGGTATTTAGATATTTCTTTGGAAGCATCTTTTAGCCTATTAACAGTTGTATCAATATCGAATGAAGAGGTGTAAATGTCTATCATCAGAAAAAAGGACTGTTTATTGTTTTCTACTATTTTATACCTGCAATCCAAATCTTCCAATATCCACTACATCACTGCTATACTTGACTAGTGGCACACCTGAAAAAAAAAGAAAGTTATTTTGTATTTGCTATATTCTATAGTTGTCCATAAACTATGTGTGGTAACTTCTTGACAGCACTTCTAGCTTTAGTACAGTCTCTAGAGGTACAGCAGTAGAGAAAGAAACCTTTGTTTGCATTAATATCTCAGGTTTGAGATTCAGTGAGAAATGGGTTGTTAAAATCTTCGAAATTCAGCAGTTTTTGTAGTGGTCCTCATTAATGATTTGTCAGTAGTTGTAAGATTTTCAGTAAAGTTAATTAAATTTTGAATTTTGTATTTTATAATTTCTACTTTTAGTTTGTTAGTCAATTTGGTGTAATACGTTTTGTCAGTGGGATATCTGAAGGAGTGCAGGGCTTAGGCACGAAGCCTGAATGTAAAAAAAGCAGAACTGGATTATGATCCGAGGAAAGGTTGTCCATGGATTCAAAGATTACTTGGGAGGGAGAAAGCTGGGACGTGATAAACATGTCAATGATACCAGGGCACTTTTTGAGGAATGTAGACCAATAAGTAGGATTTTCGGGCAAGAGAATAGAATAAGTATTGGAGGTGGAAACATGGGATAGGATGTTACCACAGGAGTTGGATGTCCGGCATCCCCATCGTTGGTGCTTAGCATTACACAGTACACAGCTGGAAAGATAACTTGGAAAGGGCGAGTTGAAAGGATAACCAAGATTGAGTGGATAGCATCAGTTGGGTTGAAAGGAATAAGGATGCAAGAACCAGTATGCATAGTGATGTCTGATCTATAAGTGATTTAGTCGCTTTGTGATGTGTCCTCGTATGAAATGAGCTTCAGTCAGTAGGGCTATGTCAATGTGTTTATGTGTGTGTTTGATGGTCTCTTAAAGATCTTTCAGGAAGGATGTAGGAAAAGTTATATTCATTGGATTTTGGTAATGAGGATATAACTTATAACAGGTCCTTGTCATGGGTAGTTTGTATGAATAGAAGTACTGAGTGGGGCTGGGCTAGTTGTAATATATTGTAATATGCTCTTTTTGAGTAAAGAATATATTTTGATGTATAAAGGGTTATTAATATGTTTTATTTTATGTATCATTATAATATTTATTTGTTTTGTTTATCCAAAAAGCAAGCTAACCAAGTTTCATTGTTTATAATAACTTTGTGA
>NW_027111614.1:286705-317961 GCF_000696795.3 Halyomorpha halys
AAGAGAAATGAGGTCTTGAGCAAGAAGAGGTGCTCATCAATTTCTGTCCAGCAAGAAGAGGAAGCCATATTGGACGCGAGGACAATAAAAATACAAAAAAGAAGACACCAGGAATCAAGAAGATCGTAGAGCTTGGTTAGTTTTGTATACATAAAAATAGATACAAATGTAAACTAGATTTAAATTAAATTAATTGTAACTATAGTAAATAGCTGTTTCTGATTGTCTAGCAACTACATGCCCTGAGATTAAGAGTCTTCTTATATAATAAAATTATATTATCCATTTGATATTAATGTTCTCAATTTGAACCCAAAGATATTCTTTCATATTTGAAAAAAGATTAAAAACTATTCAGATTCTTTTTATTTAATAATTTAATAATATTTTTTAAAATTATTACAATATGTAGGGCTGGGGTATGTATGAGGATCTGTTTCGGTTTTCAATAGTAGTTCTGATTGGGAGTTTGTTGAAGCAGCGGGATGAGATGGAACTGGGATTGGATGTGGTGATGGTAATTTTACCCATCAGCGCCAGGACATTAAACGCACCTAGTCTGGTGAAAGCGATAGGCCTTTGTATGCCCTAAATTTTGACATCTAGTGCACTGGGAAATAATGGGTTTTTGTCTGGGTGCTCAAATTTAACTGTTAAATAAACCAGCCTTGTAACCTCAAATATTTCAGGATTATTTCGGGCTGACTCTAAATCTATAAAGTAAGGCCGTGGTTATTTTTCAGTGGAGTGAAGAACGTATGATGGCCAATTTCTTATAAGCCTAATTCAATAGCGTCTGTGGGAGTAGTTGAATGAACCCCTTAAAACTAATCTGTATGCCTTCTCTTGTTTTAATTGGTAGAAGTAAAAATCGTAGTTTTTTTGGGCCAAATAATTGACAAGATTTTTATAATGTTCCTTAGGGGTTGTATTGATCTTTATGTCTTTTACGTGAGAAACATCTAAAGTTTGGCTGTCCGATAAAATTAGTAATTTCTAGACAGAATAAAATTTTACCCATCTTAAAACATTATTTGGTCAGTAACTCGTGGATTTCTGTTTCGACTTCATTGAGGAATATATGAATAAAACTGTGATAAAGGAGGTTAGTACGAAGTTTTCCTAATAGTTGTTATCGGCTTCTGCACAAACAAGCACGTTACTCTCCAGCGTTGCTACAGAAACTATGATTGGCATCTGCATTACACTCTACAAGTAACTCTCATAACAATAAGACCACCTGGGAGTTGCTGTGGCAAGAATTGAGCTCGCCAGAATGGTTTAAATATTAAAAAAATGTGATTTACTATAGTTATGCCACAAGATCAAAGTAATCCCAGTTTACGGTATTATGTTAATGATTATTTAAGTAAGCGACATATTAAAAGGTAATGAATTGTAAGATAATTATTAGAAAAATGTTAATGCCGTTGAGAAATATTGATAATATCAATTTATCTGTTCATTATTTTTCAAGAAATAAAATGTGCAATTACAATCACACATTTATACCTGCAAATTATGCTAAATTAACCACTTAAATTGCTATGCCCTTCCATATTATGTACTTTATTACTTATGTACATATTATCTATAATTTGTTTCATTTTATTCTCTTGTTGAAAATATTATTTTCTTGTCGGCAGGTGGCCTTGTTCATGTGAAACAGGAAGCGGAGCTACTTGTTCCTGATGAAGGTGAGAATTATTTGTCTTGTAATCTTTAAGGGACTGAGCTCAAGAATCCTATTCTACATTTTGTGTTATTTAAATTTTTCTGTTGCCTTTGTCCATTTTCTTCTCTAATGTCTTTCTGACTGAATAGCGCCTCTTCAGGGATACATTGGTCAAGTTACAATAAAGATAAAAATTATAGAAGTATATAAAAATAGATAATGTATATAAATAAAAAGATAATGTAGATACGTTAAAACAAAAGTGCTTAGATCTTATGACTGAAAATGAACTCGCAGAGGATGAAAGGGTTATATGATATTCACTATTATTGATATTATATAATAGTCTCTGTTTAAAATTTTTAGAATACTGAGTAATGTGTACAATAGAATTGTTTATATAATCATTAATTTTATTCTTTTGGTGAATTAAACAATTAAAATTTTTAATTCATAATATTATTGTCTTATAGGTGCCAAAGACTTGCTCAATGAGATGGATTGCAGCAAAGAAAAGATGGATTTCAACGTTACTTTAAAAATTGATGCAGTAGACAGTTTAAACAAGCATTCAATGTTGAATGCTACTTACCTTACTAGTGAAAAACTTTATCAATGTCCACATTGTGAACATAAGGCAGTTCACATGAGTAATTTAAGATTACATATAATGACCCATTATACAGGCGAGAAGCCTCATCAATGTTCGTATTGTGAATATAAATCGGCTACAATTAGTGATTTAAAATCACATATAATATGTTGTCATACTGATAAGAAACCTTATGAATGTCCGCATTGTGAGCATAAGGCAGTTCACATAAGTAATTTAAGATTACATATAATGACCCGTCATAGAGGCGAGAAGCCTCATCAATGTTCATATTGTGATTATAAATCGGCTACAATTAGTAATTTAAAATCACATATAATATGTCGTCATACTGATAAGAAGCCTCATGAATGTCCGCATTGTGGACATAAGTCAGTTCGCCTAAGTAATTTAAGATTACACATAATGAACCGTCATACAGGGGAGCAGCCTCATCATTGTTCATATTGTGAATATAAAGCGGCTACACTTAGTACTTTAAAATCACATATAATAAGTCGTCACACTGATGAGAAGCCTCATCAATGTTCACATTGTGAATATAAAGCGTCTACAATTGGTATTTTAAAATCACATATAAAAAGTCGACATTCAGTCGAAAAGCCTCATCTCTGTCCTCATTGTGAATATAAAACAGCTAGATCTGATAGTTTAAGATCACACATAATAAGTTGTCACACAGGTAAGAAGCCTCATGAATGTCCACATTGTGAACATAAGACAGTTCGCATAAGTAATTTAAGGTTACACATAATGACCCGTCATACAGGGGAGCAGCCTCATCAATGTTCATTTTGTGAATATAAAGCGGTTAGAATTAGTACTTTAAAATCACATATAATAAGCCGTCACACTGATATAAAGCCCCATCAATGTTCACATTGTGAATATAAAACGTCTAAAATTAGTATTTTAAAATCACATATAATAAGTCGTCATTCAGCCGAAAAGCCATATCAGTGTCCTCATTGTGAATTTAAAACAGCTAGAAATCATAGTTTGAAATCACATATAATAAATCGTCACACAGGGAAGAAGCCTCGTGGATGTCCACATTGTAACTATAGAACAACTGTATCTCGGTGTTTAAAATCACATATATGGATCTGTCATACAGATAAGCCTCATCAATGCCCAAATTGTGAATATGAAACTGCTGAACTTGTTACTTTAAAATCACATATATTGGCTTGTCGCACAGATAAGAAGCCTTATCGATGTTTTCATTGTAGTTATAAAGCAGTACAATTAAGAATTTTAAAATCACATATCATGATCTGTCATGTAGGCAAAAGTGTTAAACATGACCTATGAAGAATATAAATCAGTCAAATATGCAATTTAATAAGATATATAATGATCCTTATATATATATCACTTAAATTTAACAGCAACCCTGATGAAGGCTTGAAATTATGGCCGAAACGTTGAGACTAATAAAAAAGTTCTTACTTATTTGTGTTCTTTCCTGACCACACCTCCAACCATCTTATCATTAATAATCCACATAATGCCATAAAGGTAAGCCTTTTTTTATGTAAAGGTAAAGTGATTAGTAGTAAATTGTTCAGTTTATGTTGTTTTTTAAAAAAAAAATTTTCAAGTGTATATTTATTTTATTTTTAAAATTTTTATTATTCTTTACTAAAATAATATGGACAGTAATAATAAATAATTTTTTATATCATTAGCATTATAGAGTTTTCAGGTTCTAAACTCTAAGTATGAATTAAGGATCTTTCCTAATGGAGGTATATCCGATTGTTTATGTGATCTTCACATAATACAGATTTTTATTGTTATGAATTATTTAGGTTATTATAACATTATCATTCATAATAAATGTTGTGCAAAGTGATTACTTGGAGTACTAAAACAGGCTTGGCCTATTTCTGCAGTAGCTGATGGGCATTGGATATGTGTTATTATTAATATCTCCAGATCAGACACCGCTGGAATAATTTTTTTTGGAGTGACATTAACCAAAACGTTTATGGAAGCCCTGCTTTGATTTTTTTACCAAGAAAGATAATTGAAACTTGTGGAGCAATAACACATATCCTGCCTTAATGTTCAAGGATGCAACAATATGGATCTTGTATTAACTTTAATCATTTATTTATAATATGAGCTCCCACATCCACAGCACCTCTACATCGGAGTAATATTATAAATATTGTTAAGGGTTAAGTAAATCAAATAATTATTTATGGCTATTTACAACTGTCCATTCATATTTATACACACAGTAGATTTGATTTTAGTTTATAATGGTTACAGTCCAAAATCCTTAATGCTCCTTTGTCACAAATCAAATCATCCATCAGGACCTCAATGTCCCCTATGTTGGCTGTTTGGCTAGAGCCAGTTACCAATCCTTCCATAATAAACTTCCCAACCACCCAAACCAACTCATTTCTAACCTGGCTTCTCCTTCACTGCCTAATACTCCTCCTAGGTGTCTGAAAAGAAGATGGCCCCGAGATCTTCTCCTTTAGAAATGTTTTTGGAGTTCTATCAATGGGTAGATTCTCCACATGTTTTTATCATGTCATAATATCACTTACAGTAAATTTACTTGTATATATGTATACAGTTGTAAATATCAAAAATAAATTATTTAAAAAAAAGTTTATAATGGGATTATGCAGGCCTGTTGAGAAAGTACCCTTTGGTAGTACTCTGATGATGTTTCTACATTAGCAGGTCTCATGGCCATCTTCTTTTCAGGTGCCTCAAAGGATTGTCCAGAAATGGAAGAGAAAGCAAGGTTAGAAACTAGTGGGTTTGGTTGATTAGGGAGTATGGTATCTGGTTTCAGCTAGATTGGTTACATATGGAACAAGGTATTTATGTATGATTTTATTTGTGACAAACTAAGGAGCATTGAGGATTTTGGATTTCGAAGGTTTAGCCCAAGGCTGAAGAGCCCCAAAGCTCAACTCCATATGTCTAGATAGGCTTTATAAGTGTCTTTTGTAATGAATTGGAAGTTTAGATTGTCTAGTAAATGTTGTAATAGTCAAAATCAGCGTGCAGTTTTCAGTCTTGTGAGTATTCCAGATTATTAGAGAAAATATGAAGTGTTATTTTTGCAACTCCCTCTGTAAAAGACACTGTTGGGAGTTTTGAATAAAATATCAACATACATATTTTAACTCTTTGGATTTGGTTAATGTAACTCTAGTATATCACTGGGTTGTTTCCTCTGAAGGGACATGAAAACGTATTCTTCCGTGATTTTTTAAGAAACGCATGTTTTCATGTAGTTTTACATTAATATGGCAAAAGAGATCAAAACATGATAAAAATATCAAGAAGATTAATAAATAAATGAACCTGTTTTATATGGAAAGAGAACGTAGAAAGTGCATTCACACCGGACTATACACTTCTCTAATCCAGTGAACAATATGTGGAATTAATGGAACAAAGATACACGAATTTGGTTCAATGATATAGGTAAACTTGATAAAATAATAAATAAAACCGAAGACTGAGAAAAGAAATTTACAAGAACTCACATCGTATCGAATAGTAAAGATCTCTGCAGTATTATGATAGTGTTGTGATTTAGTACGTTATCCCCTGTGTAATTTCCAAACTATTTATCTTATTATATTATATCTTTATCCTTTCTTTTATTTTATATTAAATTTTTTTCTTAAAAATGACAAAACACCAGTGAGTCTCCTGATGTAAGCAGTAGTAAAGACGAGTTTCGGATAGACATTAATACAGACAGATTTAACAAAATAATTATTCAAGCGGTCGATTATAATAATGATGATATTATCCAACCAACAAGAAAACAAAGACATTTTATAAATAGTGATGAGGACACAAGTAGAGTAAAAAAAATCTTCATAGACAAGTGGACCACAGAACATCTCGATAGATCGCCTCAAACTAGCATTTCTTCTAAACCGACAGAACTTTCGTATCTTCACCTCAAGATATACCAGCAACCGATCCTCAACCAGTGCCTGATGAAGACACAACTATCCAGGATAGTTGCCCACAGCCTGGACATACAAGCTCTGATCGCACCGCCCTCTTGCTCGGTTGGTTTCTCACAGATGTCATTGAGAAGGAAGTATAAGGCCGAACTTGTAATATTGTTCAGTTGATAGAATAGTACAAGAGCCGAAGAGGAGAAAAAAGGCAGTTATCTCACCCCAATTTTAGATTACTTTAATTAAAACTATGTATAATTAATAGTCAAAATTGATGAATCTGCCAAGTATAGGTAGGGGGAATAAAAAATGGCGGCTGTTTCAAAACCTTAAAAAAACATTAATTTTTCAGTCGGAGCTCTGTATCTTAAAAACTAACAACAACACTAGAAAATCTAAGAGGACATTATTTAAAGAAGAGAAAATTTTCTGAAATATTAGCCCTAAAAGAGCTATTTATGTCCAATAGTTCTCGAGATATAGCTTTTTAAAAAGCAAAATTTCTTTAAAATCTACTGAAAGATTAGTAGTTAGTTAATTTATTTTGAAAAATTTATATCTCAAAAACCATTTGACGTACAGATGTCTATTAGTACTAAAATTAAAGCTAGTTTAATGAGCTATAAATTAGTTTATCTTCGTAGAAGTAATAGTTTACATGAAATTTGCTAAAATAAATTGATTTATAGTTGTTTGGACAAATCTTCATTTGCCAAATTTATATTCATATGAATATCATAAAAACTACCACTCCTACGAATATAAGTGTAATAACTACTTTATAGTAAGTTAAATTTCCTTTATTTTGAGTTTTGGCAGACATATGTGCGTATTATGGATCTAGAGATATATTTTTTCAAAAATCCAACATTTTATATGAACAACTAGAAATTAACATTTTGTGAGTTTATTTTGTCAAATATCATAAAAGCTACTACTCCTACAAAGATAAACATAATTAACTATTTTGTAGCAAATTTAACTAGGTTTAATTTTAGCGCTGGCAGACATCTCTACGTCCAATGGTTTCTGAAATGAAGTTTTTCATAAAGCAAACTTATTGTCCGAACAACTATAAATCAATATATTTTAGCAAATATTATGAAAACTACTATTCCTACGAAGGTAAAGGTCATAAACATCTTTATAGTCCATTAAACTAGCTTTATTTTGAGTGCTAATAGACATCTCTACGTCACATAGTTCCTGAGATATAGTTTTTTCAAAATAAATTAACTAACTACTGATCTTTCAGTAGATTTTTAAGAAATTTGGCTTTTTAAAAAGCTATATCTCGAGAACTATTGGACGTAAATAGTTCTTTTAGGACTAATATTTCAGCAAATTTACTCTTCTTTAAATAATTTTCTCTTAGATTTTCTAGTGTTGTTGGTAGTTTTTAAGATATAGAGCTCCGACTGAAAAATTAATGTTTTTTTAAGGTTTTGAAACAGCCGCCATTTTTTTTCCCCTCTACCTATACTTGGCAGACTCGACAATTTTAACTAGTAATTATACATAATTTTCATTAAAGTAATCAAAAATTTGGGGTGAGATAACTGCCTTTTTTTCTTCCCAGCTCTTGTACTAGAAGGTTAAGATTATAACCGTTATTGGTACTAGGTGGGTTAAAACCACTCTCACATAGTGAATGATTTGTTTAACGTGTTTTCTGTATTCTGTTAGTGATAAATAAGTGTTTTAAGTTCCTATTTATTTACCAAGATACAACACCTTGCTGCAAATCACGCATTCTACATTGTACATCAGTAGTAGGACATTGCACAAAGACTTACTGCACAAGACCGAATAAAAGAAAAGATACAAGATAATAGTAACTTTACTTTACTTTTTATTTTTTACCCACTCGTAACATTTCCTCTTAAAAACACTTCAATCATTCTTGTAACGTCTTTTTTAATTTTGGCCGATATCGGCGCAGAATACGACCTGGCGATTGGATTTCAAGATAACAGGTTCGTTTTATTCTCTTTTTTCCCCCTATCTTTATTTTACCACCCCTTCTTTTCTCAATTTTCCTTACCCACTTTATTAGTTATGTTCACCATATATTATTGTTGTTTTCAAAATATTTTTTTTTTCTTCTATTCATTTCTGTTGTTAAACTTTACTTATATTTTGCCTCTTTATCAATTATTATGGTTAAATATATTTTCTTACTCCCAATTTTCTTTTTCTTTCCATATTTCAATTTTTAAAGAGGGAAAATGCTTTATTCATTCATGCTGCCCAAATACATCGGGTTGCTACATTACACAGCATACTAATCAATCCATGATTGGACATATATAAATTACATATTTTAACATGATATAATAAAGTAGAAAGAAAACATTTTTTTTTTCTTTTTTCTCACAGTTTTCCTTTACAATCCTTATTCGTTTCTTGCTTTCCCTTTCTTGTCCCTTCTAATTCACAATTTTTGTTTCATTTTATCAACAAATTCACTCTCCCGAATTCCCTCTCTCAGATCCTTCCCAGTGATCCGCTAAACAAATTCACCATTAGACAGCGATGTGAAATCAAACCAGAGAAATACTAGTCACAGCAGTAGACCAGTTTACAGTAAAACAAACAAATAAATACATTTTACCAAAACAAAACTAATACATAGATTTAAAGGAAAATTAATAAAAAAATTATTAAAAGAAATACTAGATTGGATACATAAGTAAAAAAAAAAGATAAATAATTAAAAATAATAATAATACTAAAAATATAATAATTTAATGAATAAATAAGTTAAAACACACAAATCAACAGGTCCACCTACTAAAATAAATAAATAGAAAAAATAATGAATAATCTAGAGCTAATTTCCTTGCAGGTGATAATGTACGATCCCCAGGGAGTCCAAGATTTTCCGCCAAGATCGCAATATCCCCGATCCTAACACTTAGATCTTTTAAGAAGCTCCTTGTTCTATCTGGTATTGTTCCGCGAAATCCAACCCAGAGGCCTCTCACGTCGAACTCTCTCTCTCAGACGGTCTTGCGGAATTTTTCCTTAAGGAAAGAGAGGCATTTTTCATATATTTCCTTTTTTTCCCCTTTCCACTCTACCTTCCTGTTCGAGGTCATTACTTTCAAATCTTACCGTCGGATCCAAGACCAGAGCCGTGCCTCCGACTTTTATAAATGCGACAATATCGGCGTATCTTACGGATCCGTCGATGTCAACGCAATAAACCTCCTCGGAGCGGGTGAAGTCTTTTCTTTCAAGGAACTTCATCAATTCTTCTTTGACCCTGTGGTGCCGTCGTGTTATAAGGAGGGAGTTGTTGGAGTATTTTCCCAGCACATGGGCTGGTGTTTCAGACTCTGCCGCATTTGCGACAAAGGGACCTAACTTCTCCTTGCTGTCCACTAGCTCCTGGGACTCCACGCAGGGGTGCGTAGTTGATATTTAGTTTCAGGGCGTTCACCCATTCTGACCCCGAGAGTATCTGATTCTCACATAAATATCTCGGGGTCTCTTTGAAATGGCGAACAACAATGGCCTGACACCTGCAATTGACCCATTCTTCGAAAGCATTCTCACGCAACGACTGCCGTAGAGCTCTCACACTTTGGTGGCCCTGATCCTACCCCCCAGTCTATCGGCACATACTATGAATAACTAATGCATTCATACTTCTTTTCATTATATAACTTTATTTTTATTTTATTTCCTTAATTATGTTATTTTACCTACTTATTCAATTACCTATGTATATATTTTATTTTCCACTTCTCTCGTCACTTCATTTTATCAATTCCATTCTGTAAAATTATTCACTTTATGTCATTATGTTTATATTTTATTTTCTATACTCATTGGTTGTTATCTTGTTCTGTCATAGCCTTGATGAAGGTTAGAAACTCTAGCCGAAACGTTGGCACAATTAAATAAGTTTAAATCAACTTATTGTTGAAGTAAATAAGTTACATCAACGTATTTGTGTTTCATTTTGACCGCACCCCTAACCATCTTCTCCTAGTACAAGTCATCCACGGTCAACTATGTTTCATAATTAGTAACTTTACAGACTTGTCCAAGATGTGAATATATTAAAAATTCCCTAAAGCACTTACCGAAGGCTATAAAGGGGTAGGATATAGCATGTTCTATCAAATCATCTGAAATAAAGTTAAAACCAAAAATATTTTAGCTCTTAGCTTTTAGATACGTTCGTTTTGATCTGTTGTCTGCGAACGACATAGATGGCTATAGAGCAAACTATTATCAATGGGTCTGCGCTACTGAAAGTTGACTTTGGGTTGTTTACTTCAAGTCTTTAGTTAGCTGTAATCATTGGATAGCCATGAATGGATTTGGTAATGATTAGTGATTTTCTTCTACTCAAACAACATTTTTTAGTTATAGTCCTTGGTTTGTTATCTACAAATTATGAACTGATATGAACAATTTCTATTTCTTTAATTATATAATCTTAATCTGTGACCTAAAACAGTTGAATGATCTGGTGGCCTTTAGATACACAAAAATAACTCATTTATTTTGTTTTATCTTATTATCTTTAGCTACTTTCATTACTGTGAAGGATCCAATTCTAAAGTTTTAAAGTTATATTACAAAGGTTTAAGTAATCCTTTCTTATGAAGGTATATTTCGCAATAAAACTTTGAATTCAGTTGTGTTATTAATTTTTCATTTTATTTTTTACCTTCCATCCTCTGGTAAAAACTACATAAAAATAATTTATTAGAAGTCCAAAAATTATTTTTGTATATTACTGGTTAAAAATTAGGGCAAATGATTATATGTTCTGTCATTAAGTATGGTTTTAAAAATTAAATTATGTTTTAAAATATTTCTTCAATTTACAGAAAACTGCTCCTTAAAAAAAAAAAAAACAACTCTTGTATTCATTTTCTTTTATGAGAGACTATTAAATTTAAACTGATATACTTTAATCATTTTTATAATTGGGATGTTTAATAATTAATTTTCCAATTATATAGAACTTTTATTTTTTCTTACTTTTCCAGGTGTGAGTAACATCAGCGTTTCTATTAAACAAGAATGTACAAATGAAACTGAAACGGCTGGTATGTTTTATTTTTATTTGAATGTTAAGGATGTAGTTTTACATTATTGATTCTTGAAGTTTTTATTGTCAAAGAAAATTAATGTCAAAAAAATATACATGTATTATATATTTCTTATCAGTGGTTCTGGTTCCCATAATTATTTTTCTTTGATTCAATTTGATACTGATTGGATATAATTCATATATTGTGTAGTGCCTGATATTTATTATTACAACTGAGCCACTTCTTAGATAAGGAAGTATTGTTTGGGTTATAAAAATATTAATGAATTATGTCAGCACATTTTCCACGCCACAATAGTTAATTGTATTCACATATTCAATAGTTAAGTAAAATCTCTTGTATCGGAACTGTAAATCGATAATCCGCTCTGGTAAAGATAGCATTAGAGAAAAATGGAAGACGTGTAGCAACAATTAACGACATGTTTGTTTATAATTAATGGTCTAGTTTGTTACTATTTACAACCATTATTGATAGCAAAGCGAAGGGCTAGGGTGTAATCGAGGGTGATCTAGGAGCAATCTTTACCAACCTTTGTGAGCAAACATTGGCATATGCTGAACAAACTGAGGTCCACCTTTCCCGAGACCTATATATTCATAGCTGTTCTACATACATAAACAATCTTTCTGGAAGATTATTGATTGACCGTGTGTATAGATGAATGGAATATGGTCCGGGTGCGGTAAAAAAAAAACTCAAATAGTAAATAATTATACTATTTTTATTGAGCCAATGTTTCTCCCCATGTTGCAGGGCTTCGTCAGGGCTAAAAAAGATACAAACACTTGACATAGTTACAAAAAGGAAAAAAGAAAAAACATAACTGGAAAATAACAGGGGTATAAAATGAAAAGTAAGATATAATAAGAAAAATTAAAGGTTGTAAATAGTTAATGAAAAGGGTAATAGTAACAGATAGATAAGAGAAGAAATATTAAAGAAAGTAAAAATAAAGAGATGAAAAAAGAAAAAAATTCAAATCAAATGATGAGACAGAATGCATACCTGTTTTGACGGCAGTCAAAGACAGAGTGACTCGTTTGTCTTGGGAGGAGTGGGGATGGCAGTTATGCCACAATAACGTAAATAATTTTAAAGTAAACATAGTAACAAAGTATTTAAATTAGCTGAACAATAAATGGTAATATACATAATAGAGGGGAAGAAGAGATATTAATTCTTCTAATGATAGACTTGGAAAAAATTTCTTTTTGTAAATTTTTTCATTGTTTTGAGTTTTTGTACGTAAAATTGTTTTCCTTATAAGAATTTCTTTATTGATCTTAACTTTGTTTATTAAAGTTTAGCCTTAAGCTGTTTTAGTATTCTAGACTTGTAAAACAATTTTTTACTGTTTATATAAAACACCACTACGAGTATTATTTATCTTGTTGCTAACTTTACCTTTTAATATTTATTACTGGTTTAAAGCATGAAACTATTAGAAATTTAAAGCTATTACTGAAAGGAAATTGTTGCTCAATATTTTAAATTTGAAATTAAGTAACTCTTAAATTTTGTTACAGATCCGATTGGTATCAAAGAAGAGGAAGGGCCGAGTTCTTATTGTGGTGAGAAAAAGTCTCTAATTTATAGGTTTAAATTATCTGATCAATATTCAGTTCTTGTAATAAATAATGATAATAATACTGACTACTTAATTAATATTAGTGATATGATTGACAAAAAGTTATCCAGTGATTAAGTGTTCTTGTAATAGGTTATTTTAGTAACATATGAATTTATTATTTATCGCAATGCTTGCTGGCTTTATATTATGATACTCAGGTGGGAAAGAGGTAACTTTTAACCTGTAATCCTCTTAGAGGAAGGAGTATAATGGAGGCAGTACTCTTCCAGGCCGAGTGATGCCAGATGGCAGGATATATTCCTTTTATAGGCTTGGCATCTGATGTGCCATATTTGACAATTGGTAGGTGAGAGGTCCATATGCTAGAAATGGCTAGGCAGAGGGATTAAAAAATAATTAAGTTACTCAAAGTGTGCTCACATGTTGTTGTTAAAGCCTCTTTTAGTCTATTAACCATTGTGTCAATATGGAATGAACAGGTGTAAATCGCTGTGTCATCGGCAAAAAGTTTTAAATTTTGGGTTGCCATTTATGATCAGATCATTTATGAAAAGGTTAAATAGAATAGGACTTAAACAGGAACCCTGTTCGAGAATAGCAATGCTATGATACATGGATGAGGTTATACTATTAACTGGAACAAAGTAAAAACAATATTTTTTTTTTACTTGATTTTTGTTTTGTGTCGTATGTGTTCGTTGTATTGGAGATCCTTAGGGGAGGTATTAATATCTTATTTTTTTTGTGGAAATTTGTGAATCCTCCACATTTGTTTAAAACCCGGATCAAAGAATTCTAGAGTGTTAGACCAATTTTCGTTCCTCCATTTAAAGAGTTTCTTTCTAAGGTCTGTAAGCTTAGAAAGGAATTTCTTAAGTGTAGCGGAATTCAATTTTTGAACTTTATTTTTTATTGTATTTTTAAACTTGATTAATTTATTAAGAGTGGCAGGGAGTTCATAAATTCTTGGAGCAATGTAGGTTCTGTGTGTAGATTGTTGTGCTACGGTGAAATTTTTAACCTGCTAGACTGCCTATTGCTTCTGTGCTGTTAAGAATTAGGTTGTATTCTAATTTATGGTTGAATATATTTTTGAATTGAGGCCAGTTCGCAGCTTTATACCTATATTTTGCTGTGAGAGGTTGCAATATTGTAAAAAACATATTTTATTAATCGGTCTACCTTTTCCAGAGATAATGTTGGTACAGACACGCAGAGAGACTAGTGGACCAAAATGCATTTTTTTTTTTGTCTTAAGGCTTTTTAAAATGAGAATTTGGTTGAAAATTGCATATTCAAAATTGTACATGATTACATTACTCAACTTACCTAGGTGGTAAAGAAATTAAGAAATTAGATTTACTATTACAATAATATTGAATTGACATAAAAATGCCATATCTCAAGAAAAAAACCACAATATATTTTGATTGTAGGAAGATAGTCCAGGTTGCAGTCAATAAAGGTACAAAAATAACAACAACAAAAAAACCATTAATTACTAAAAAAAAAAAATATTTTTTTTTTCAAAATCTTCCAATATCCAACAATATTTTTTCTACCTCACTGCTATATTTGAATAGTGGCGCACCTGGGAAAAAAAGAAGTTATGTTGTATTTGCCTTATTCTATAGATTGTACCATAGGTTTTTGTAACTTTTCTAGCTTTGGAACAATCTCTTGAGGTACAACAGTAGAGAAAGAAAGCTCTGCCTACAGTAATATATTTGTAATTATAAAATGAAATCAAAACTTTATTGTTGGTTAGATTTGTCTATACCTGCATGCTGAAACTTTGCTCGGCCTTTTCCAAGATGATTTCTTGAGTTTTATTATTTTATCATTAAGTTTATGAACCTAATATATTGTGTTAAATTAAAAACAATATTCAATAATATGCTAATGATTATTTAAGAAAATTACATATTAAGAGATAGTTAATTGTAAGATAGTTATTAGAAAAATGTTTATGCTATTGAAACATATGCTCTTGAAAAATATTGGTAATATCAATTTATCTGTTTATTATTTTTCAAGAAAAAAAAAATGTAATAGCAATCACACATTTATACCTGCAAATTATGCTAAATTAACCACATAAATTGCTATTATCTTGCATAATTTGTACCTTAGATTTTCCTATAAATCTAATTTCCTATTTTTCGTTTCATTTTATTCTCTTGTTGAAAATATTATTCACTTGTCGGCAGGTGGCCTTGTTCATGTGAAACAGGAAGAGGAGCTACTTGTTCCTGATGAAGGTGAGAATTATTTATCTTGTAATCTTTGAGGGATTGAGCTCAAGAATCCTATTCTACATTTTGTGTTATTTAAATTTTTCTGTTTGCCTTAGTCCATTTTCTTCTCTAATGTTTTTCTTGTTACATTGGTCAAGTTAAAATAAAGATAAAAATTATATAAAATACATATAAGTGTAGGAATAAAAAGATAATGTAGTGATGTTAAAAAAAAAAATGCCTAGATCTTAAGACTGAAAATGAACTCACACAGGATGAAAGGATTATATCGTACTCAATATTATTGGTATTCACTGTTATTGATATTATATGATATTCATTTTTTCATATTTTTTGAATTCTAAGTAATTAATAACAAAACATTTTGAAGTTATGATATTTAAGTAGTGTTCAATAGAATTGTCTATATAATCGTTAATTTCATAATTTTGGTGAATTAAACAATTTAAAAAATACAATTTTTAATTC
The DNA here is from genome assembly GCF_000696795.3 of Halyomorpha halys. Taxonomy (NCBI): domain Eukaryota; kingdom Metazoa; phylum Arthropoda; class Insecta; order Hemiptera; family Pentatomidae; genus Halyomorpha; species Halyomorpha halys. The sequence goes on from NW_027111614.1 coordinate 302,348, forward strand.
ATAATATTATTGTTTCATAGGTGCCAAAGACTTGCTCAATGAGATGGATTACAGCAAAGAAAAGATGGATTTCAACATAACTGTAAAAAGTGAAGCAGTAGACAGTTTAAACAAGCATTCAATGTCCTCCCTTACTGCTGAAAAACTTTATAAATGTCCTTATTGTGAATATAAAGCGGCTAGAATTAAGAGTTTAAAATTACATTTAACAGCCCGTCATGCAGGCGAGAAGCCTCATCAGTGTTCACATTGTGAATATAAAGCTGCTACAATTAAGATTTTAAAATCACATGTAACAAGTTGTCATTTAGACGAAAAGCCTTATAAGTGTTCTTATTGTGAATTTCAAACAGTTAGACTTGATATTTTCAAATCGCATATGACAACCCCTCATACACACAAGGGGCTTCGTCAGTGTCCGCATTGTGAATATAAGACGTCTAGAATTCATAGTTTAAAATCACATATAATAAGTCGTCATTCAGTTGAAAAGCCTTATATGTGTCCTCATTGTGAATTTAAAACAACTAGACTTGATAGTTTAAAATCACATATAAGTGTCCGACATACAGGCGAGAGGCTTCATAAATGTTCTCATTGTGAATTTAAAACTACTAAACCTTATGATTTCAAATTACATTTTATGGCCTGTCACACAGATGAGAAGCCTCATAAATGTCCGCTTTGTGAATATAAGACTGCTAGAATTGGTAATTTAAAATTTCATATAATGACCCATCATACAGGCGAGAAGCCTCATCAATGTTCACACTGTGAATATAAAGCAACTCAAATTAGTAGTTTAAAATCACATATAATAAGTCGTCACACAGATAAGAAGCCTCATGAATGTCCGCATTGTGAACATAAGGCAGTTCGGTTAAGTCATTTAAGAGTACATATAATGACACGTCATACAGGTGAGAAGCCTCATCAATGTTCATATTGTGAATATAAAGCGGCTACAATTAATAATTTAAAAACACATATATTAAGTCATCATTCAGTTGAAAAGCCTCATCTATGTCCTCATTGTGATTTTAAAACAGCTAGACTACAGAGTTTAAAATTCCATATAATAAATCGTCACACAGGTGAGAAGCCTCATGAATGTCCGCATTGTGAACATAAGACAGTTTACAGCAGTAATTTAAGGATACACATAATGACCCATCATACAGGGGAAAAACCTCATCTGTGTCCTCATTGTGAATATAAGGCAGCTCGCATAGGTGGTTTAAGATTTCACATAATGACCCGTCATGCAGGGGTAAAGCCTCATCTGTGTCCTCATTGTGAATTTAAAACAGCTAGAACTTATAATTTAAAAAACCATATAATAAGTCATCACACAGATGAGAAGCCTCATGAATGTCCTCATTGTGACTATAGAGCAGCTGTATCTCGGAATTTAAGATTACATATAAAGGTCTATCATACAGATAAGCCTCATCAATGTCCAAATTGTGAATATAAAACAGCTAAACTTGTTACTTTAAAATCACATATAATAGCTTGTCACACAGATAAGAAGCCTTATCAATGTTTTCATTGTAGTTATAAAGCAGTAAAATTAAGAACTTTAAAATCACATATTAGGGCCTGTCATATAGGCAAAAGTCTAAAACATGACCTGTGTATATAAATCAGTCAAATAGATAATTTAATAAGATATATAACAATCTTTATATATATATGATGACTTAGATTTAACATCTTTTCCAAGCAGCCTTGAAGAAGGTTTAAAATTATGGCCAAAACATTGACACTAATAAAAACGTTTTTACTCATTTTTGTTATTCACTGACCACACCTTCAACCATCTTCTCATGAATGACACCATAAATGTATTATGTGATTAGCAGTTAAGTCTTCAGTTTATAGTTTATGGTTTTTTATATATCATTTTTTTTTCAGGTGTATATATTTTATTGTAAAATAATATGAACAATAATAGTAAATAATCTTTATTTATATATAAGACGTAAGCATTACTGCAACTCAAAGAAATCAAGCAATAGAAAATTGCCAGTGGCCATCTTCTGGTTTTACGGTTACCTGTGGGTGAAATTGTAGGTTCGTTCTTTCCTCATCACACGAGATTTCGCTGTGAGAGGAATGTTCTGACCTTTCTTCTTCATCTACACTAGGGACATAGGAGTCTTCAGAGTCCAGTTCAACATCCGATTCTTTTTCAGAATCAGCAACTAATGTCTATTATTCTCCTGAAACGAGAAGAAACGTTCTTCGGTGCACCACTCATAACTATGACCTCTGAAGACATTATAAGGATTAGTTAAAGAAATAATGCCATAATATAAAAAAAAGGAATACTGGTCTCTGAGGGCGTACCACTATTAAGGGAACACGAGTCTTACAGACCGGGAAAAAGACGCTCAAAAACAGGAATAATTAGAAGGAAGACCGGTCCAAGAGACCCAGTAGACTTCGGAAAAGCGGGAATAGGTGGGATAGAAGCGCTAGGATACAAGGGCCGACGTAATCCCTACTAGAGTCAGGAGTTAACTGAGACTGTCATAGGTGATGAGCGTAGAAAGAAGTATGCTTCTTGCTCTAGAGCCTAATTTTGATACTATCCCGGTCCCGCAGAGAGTTAACTAATGTTAATATTCCGAATATTATAATATCCTTTAATATTGGGCTAATGCCCAATAGACCAAAACATCGCGCGTTTCATGGCATGTTACTTTTTAGAATACATAAAGTAAAAAAATAAAGTTATCTTTCAGTTTATATAACTGTTAGTTTTGATCTGTTGTTCGCGAACGGCTTAAATACGGTCTAGAGCTAGTGAGCACTCGCCTACCTGTTTACATTAGAAAAAGTTGTTTTTTTGATGCGTTTACTTCAAGGCTTTAGTTAGCTGTCATCACTATTGGATAACCATGGATGAATTTGGTAATAAATAATTAGTTATGTTCTTTGACTCAAACAATATTTTTTAATTACTGCCCTTGGCTTGTGAAGGTATATACAAATTATGAACTGATATGAAAAATTTCTGTAATTTTATAATCTTAGTCTGCGATCTAAAACAGTTGAATAATCTAATGGCCTTTATATACACAAAAATAACTTATTTATTTTGTTTGAGATGTTATTATGTTATTATTATTTTGCCAGAGGTTGAAGTCTGCAAAAAAAACCTGAAGTCGAGAGATTATCTGTGTATATTATGGTAAAATATAAGGGAAAATGATTATATGTGCTGGCATTAATTATAGTTTGAAAAATTAAATTATGTTTTATAATATTTCTTCAGTTAACAGGAAACTTCTCCCATAAAATACATTTGTATTCATGTTATTTTATGAGAGAATATTCAATTTAATCCAATGTTCTTCAATCAGGGTATTTCATCATTAATTTTCCAATTATATTCAATTATTATTTATTCTTACTTTTCCAGGTGTGAGTAACATTGGTGTTTCTATTAAACAAGAAATTACTGATGAAACTGAGACGACTGGTACGTTTTTATTTTTTATTTGAATGTTATACGTATATTTTTATATGATTGATTTTTGAAGTTTTTATTGTTGAAGATAATTAATGATAAAAAAAAATATTTATGTACCCTTTCATATCCATCATTCTGGTTCCCTCATTGATCCAAATTTTTGCTTACTAAAGTTTAGCTTTAAGTTATTTTTATTTTGGAAGAAGATAATTTACTATATGAAGTAAATTACAGATAGTCTGGGTGGTGATCAATAAAGGTACAAAAATAGTATAAAAAAAAAAAACTATTGTTACCCAACGTTTACCCCACATTGCAGGGCTTTATCATGGCTAAAAAAAAGATACAAACACTTAAACGATGTAAACGTTAAACGTAATTGAAACATAAAATTAAATATATATATTAAAAAGTATTAGACAATCAATGAAAATAAAGTAAGTACAGATAAAAAAAGGAATATAAAATACAGTACACACTAGAAGATGGATAAACGGGAATAAGAGTAAAACTCTTATTGAGTTTTACTGAGTAAAAGTTTTACACTTATTCTCCTTTGATCTTTTAGTGTGTACTCTATTTTATATATTTTTTTTATCTGTTACTATTTTTTTTTTCATTAATTGTCTAAAACCTTTTATTATTCCTATTTATTTATATGTTTCACTGCACATACTTCTTATTTTTCTTTATATTTACATCATTTAAGTGTTAGTATCTTTTTTTTAGCCCTGATGAAGTCCTGTGACGGGGGATGAAACTTTAGTTAACCATGAATTTTTTTTTAATACTATTTTGGTACCTTTATTGACTGCCATCCAGACTTTCTTCCTACAATTTAAGCTATTTTATTATTCTAGACTTGTGAAATAATTTTTTGTTTCATAAAACACTATGAGCATTATTTCTCTTGTTGCCAACTTTATCTTTAAACATTTATTGCTGGTGAAAAGTATTAAGACGTTATTAGAAATTTAAAGCTATTATTACAAGAAAATCGTTCCTCATTATTTAAATTTTAAATTAAATAACTCTCAAATTTTGTTACAGATCCAAAGGGTACCATAGAAGATGAAGGTCCAAGTATTTATCATGGTGAGAAAAAGTTTCTTATTTATTGGTTTAAATTATATGAACAATATTCAGTTCTAGTAATTAATAATAATAGTAATAAAAATATTGACTACTTGATTAATACTCGCCATGTGCTTAACAATGATAACAGCTTACAGGTCAGGAGTTTCCTAGTTAGTTATGTTCCTGTAAAGGTGCTTCTACATGTTTGCCAAACAATGGCAAATTCGTGCATACAGAAGCATGTGGATGGGTTATCTGGATTGACTGGTACAAGTTGGCCTGCATTTATGACTGACCATTAGGCGTCAGTTTTTGGGCACAAATCAAAAGGTGCTTGTACTGCATCTATACATTTGTTTTGAGTTTTCATTATTTTAAAACTGCCAATAGGTGAATATTTGTTAATTAATTAAATAATTTCCCTGACCTTTGGATTCAATAATTAACTCTTATTTAAGATTTTATATTTCAAAATTCTATCATTGTAAATTTTAAATCTTGTTAATTGACAGCAGTTTAATTTTGACTTTATATAACACAAATATATATTTATGAATTTTATGTTGTTCTATTTATATAACTTATATCATCTATAACCTACATTTCTGAAATTTATGTTTCCTTTCATTTTGCTTATCTTTATTTTGTTTCTTTTTATAATGAAAATAAAGAATAAAACAAGTATGTAGACACTAACCATTCTTGCTTCCTTTGTTTGCCAAACATTTGTACAAGTTATGGATTTGCAAAATGTGGTGAACGTGTAGATACAGCATTATAGGTTATTTTAGTAATCTATAAATTCATTATTTATCACCAGAGTTAGGCAGCTATGAAACTAATAGCTAAAATTGTCATGGTTACAATATTCATATATCAATGATTCATTCATAAATAAGGGTCGTATCGATGGCAATTTTAGCTATTAGTTTCAACTGTAGCTAATTTTTGCCTATCTCTGTTTATCACAATCTTTGCTGCCTTTATATTATGAAATTCAGGCTGGAGAGAGGTAACTACCTAACTTTAGATTCATTATCAAGATTTCAATGTTCAGTCCATCATTATTAAATATGAAGAATACTTAAAATAAGAACTATTTTTATTTCTCCTTTGACCGCAACCCTGACCATCTCCCTATATATTAAAATAAGAACGCTCCTGATTTTATGTTAGTCTGGAGATTTATAGGTTTTGAATCATTCAGAAAATTATTAAACCGAATATAAACAGGTTACAACTTCAATACACTGTTTCTTTATTAATAATGGTCTGATTTAAATGAATTTTTTTTTTTTTGTAAATTACTACAAAATATTTTATTTGCCTTTCTAATGCTTGACCCATGTGCAATACTCATCTTACTGTTATGAAAAAAATAAAAACATTGATACAGAGCTTACAGGTATAGAAACAATTTTTATATCTGCTAATGTTAAATGTTATAAGTATAATATTTAAAGTCATGTTAAATGCATAAGAGCTTCAGCGGATTTTCTGAGCAACTTGTTTAACCTTTCCTACCAAAACTTCATGTTATTGTTTACTTTGAAGTTTTAACTAAAGTAGTTAATTACAACATCATTAAATTCAGTGAAAAGATGGAATTTGTGTAAAAGTTTGGCATCTGAGTGCCTTGTTGATCTTCTAACTTACGAGGAATAGAATTAAGATGAGCTAATTGACAACTGTCATTACATTATTATTATTGTCATCCATTGCTTTATTTGTTATAAAAACATCCAAAAATGAAAACACAAACTACGAGCAAGTAATCTAATACAACAACAAATAAAATGGTGATGAGCTCAGCTGGTCTGTTGTATGAAGTTATTTTCCATTTAACAGACCTAGTAACAGAATTTCAACCATGATACATGTTATATCGTTTTAACATGGTAAAAGTAGGAAATATTTCTCCATTTAACATAAGTTTTTCCATTTAACATGTTAAACTAAAGATCATGAATACTTTTAAAGTGTATTTTTTGAGTTATGCGCAAATACAATTTTTCCTGTCTGTTTTTTTTTATTGAGGATTTATGTTATGTTTAAAAAAAAAAAAAAACTAACAAAAAATAAGCAAGAAAATCGGTCTACCTCTTCCAGTGGTAATGTTGGTACAGATGTACAGAGGAGACTAATGGACAGAAATGCATTTTTTTGGTATTAAGGGTTTCTAAAACTGACAAATTGGTTGAAAATTCAATCCTATTACAATGCTCTCTTTACCTGTTAAAAATTTCATTGATTTTTAAGAAAGATATTGTATAATATCAATCATATATTTATCTTTGTAAATTATTCCAAATTAATCTCTTAAAGTGCTACTGTTCCCTTCCATATTACTTACTTTAGATTTTCCTATAAATTTCTGATTTATTTTATCCTCTTGTTAAAAATATTATTCTCTTGTCGACAGGTGGCCTTGTTCATGTGAAACAGGAAGAGGAGCTGCTTGTTCCTGATGAAGGTGAGAATTATTTATCTTATAATCTTTGAGGGGCCGAACTTAAGAATAGTATTCTACGTTTTGGATGATCGGTGATTGACCATGTGTGATTATAAAAGGAAGATGGGATGAAGAAAAAAAACTCAAATAGTCATAAAAGTAAATAGTCAAATAATCATAAAATTAAATAGTTGGATGACTATTTGAGTTTTTTCTTTTACGCACCTGGACCATCTTTCTTTTATATTCTACATTTTGTTATTTAAATTTTTCTGTGATCTTATTCCATTTTCTTTTTTCATATTTTTTTGGAATATATTAATTCTAGAATGTACTACTTTACATGACTTAATTAATTAAAAATTAAACACTATGCGTCATTTGTTTTTATTCGAAAATGTAATAGTGGGACACATCTATCAGTAGACTGTATGTACCGCCAATTAATAATGGTAAGTCAATTATAGCTGATATTTTAGTCTTCAATAAAGACCTGTAGTGCTACAAAGATTTTCTTTCTCTTCCTCCTTAGTGCCTTTCAGCGTGGAGGTGCCTCTGTCCAAGCAAACCAAGCCACTCGATCCCGAGCCAGCACCCTCATGGCATCCCAGTTTTTCCCTCTTTTCTCTCCCACTCTAGAGATGTAGTCCTCTTGGGCGTTTTCCTGTTGGTCTGGCCTCAATATCATACTGTCTTGTTCTCCCATTTCGTAAGCGATCCCTTCTAGTTCGGCCTGCCACCGTAGGTATCTCATTTCCATTGCAGTGACTCTGCTTAGGTGCTTATCAAGTATCTAGGTACCTAGCTTTGACTTCCGTAAAGGAGGGTAGGTAGGTATACACCCTTGAAGATATGTACTTTAATATTTTTCTCTACCTCCTTCTTCCCTATAACTGTGTTGCAGAGGTGGTAGTATGTTGCATTTACCTTCTTTATCCTATTGGATATCTCTTGTTCTACCTTTCCATTCCTGCTGATCACTGCTCCTAGGTAAGTGTACTTGTCCACTATTTCTATTGGTTCACCTTTGCAAAGTATTTTAATGTGTTTCTGTTCCCGGCCTATATGCATTATTTTGCTTTTCCTGACTTCATTGATGGTCATTCCTTTTCTTTCCAGCTTAGCTTCCTATTCAGTTACAGCTCGTTGTAGCTACAAAGATCAAGTTACAATAAAGATGAGTATCATAGAAGTATATAAATGCTGGAAAAAAAGATAATGTAACAACAATAAAAAAGATTTCAAGTTCTTAGATCTGTCTGGTAAAATTTGATGACTGAAAATTAGCTCGCATAGGATGAAGAAAAATATTGAAATAAAATTTAAAAAATAAAATAAAAAAAAATCTGAGAAGATAAGAGATTAACAAGAGTAAAAGTAACAAATAAAATAAAGGAGTGATTAAACATAGATAAAAACTGGAAATATATACAAAATGAAATTTATAATGGTAATTGTATAAAATGATAAGTAACATAATTGTAAGCATTGAGAAAGTGGTTCACAAGTGGAAACTACTGAATACTTCTCAACGTGAAAACCTTGCTTCTTAAGTGTAACGCTTAACAATATATTATAATAATCAAAAATTATTTAAAATAAAATAAAAAGAATTTTGATAGTTTTAACTAATTTCATATCTAAAAGATAGCTTTGAAAATGTCAATGTCAAATAAAAAGATTAAATATTAAATAAATAGTAGAATTTTATAACATGATTGGCTCTTAATCTCAGGGCGGGTTTCAGAACAATCAACTTTACTACTAATAACACTTAAACTAATTTATATCTCTTTTACAAACGTATTCAATTTTAAGTAGAAAAAAACTAACTAATTTCATAGAATCTTCTTTTGATAATTTTCTTTATCTTCTTATTCCACAAACCAACACTTGCTGTAAACAATCTTTCAGCAAACAAACACTAAGGAAACAAAACCTTGATCCTCTCAAAGTTTTTTACTCACAATCCACCGAAGTGTGTTGTTTGGCGATCCAAACAAAGAATCCTTTTTTCTTCGTGGATGACTCTTTGATATCTTCCTTTTCAAGATGTTCACCCTTGCTAGGAAAAAATTTATGAGGACCTTCTCATCCTATAAACATCATTTCCCATCCATGCCCAAACAACGAATGATCAAAAACCAAGTTTTCTTCTTTCCCCTTCTCTCGTTGTTAGTTCTCAACATCGAATGTAGCACTACAGTTTTGAGTTTTTTCCTATGATTTCCTTTATGAATAATTTTCTTTAATACTTATTATTAATTTCTATTTTTTCTTAAATGTAATGTAATTTCAATTATGATGGGAAGATAAACTAAACTTTTTAAAATATTTGGATCTGCTCAACATGGCCACTATTCAACGGACTTTTTGGAGGATACGTGCTGCCATCTTAGCTTTGTTTTGAATAATAATTGGTTAGCTTGCTTTTAGGTTTAATAGTACAATATTTAACGTTGACACATAAAATAAAAACATAACTAAAATTATTAAAATATAAAAATGACTATTTACTCATAAAAGAGGATACTACAATATAGTGTAATATCCTCTTTTTGAGTAAATTGTTATTTTTTAAGTATAGAGGGTTTTTAATATGTTTTTATTTTATGTATCATTTCAATATTGTTCATTTGCTTTATTAAACAAAAAAACAAGCTAACTAATTTTCATCAGTAAAATATACAGTTACAAAAGATATCATTCAAAGCCAAGATGGGGGATAACAAAATAGTTTAAAGGTTGTAGGTAATTAAATTACATAGAAATTGTGACCACACTCAGTGCTCTCGATACAAAATTACATGAGATAATCTAGTCAAGAGCATCACCCAGTAATATTTCGTTTATTAGACAGAAATTGGAGTACTTAAATTTGGAAATTAAAGAAAATATATGGTAGAAAACTAAATTTTGTTCAATTTAATTATTTAAATTGATAATTAATTATTTCAGTAACTTATTTACCTTAATAAAATTGTTTTGAACAATTTTGTTCTCTATACTTTTTTTACTTGCCCATTTATGAATACATACATTTCTCAGTTTCTACTTCATAAACATTAACCCTATTTTGTTTTATGTAAAATGAAGTTTCAAATAAACAAAGGAAGCATATGGTAGACAACTAAATTTTGTTCAATTTAATTATTTAAATTGATAATTAATTATTTTAGTAGATTATCTACCTAAATATAATTGTTTTGAACATTTTTATTCTCTATACTTTTTTGACTTATCCATTTGTGAACAAGAGTAAAACCTTATATAAATGGTCACATTTCTCAGTTTCTACTTCATAAAAAGTGAACCCTATGTTGTTTTATTTTTGTTTAAAAATGAAGTTTCAAATAAACATAAAAATAAAAATTATGGCTTTTAATTTCGTAAATGAAATTTCCATTTAAATGCTGACCATTCTTTACACATACAAATCTGCTCAATTCACATGTGACCTAATCTTTATTATACCTTTTTCTATGTAGACCTGGAGGAGGGCAACATTAAACAAGGTGCAAAGTCCAAACATTCATTAAATAATCTTTTACTGTATTTAGTTTCATACTTAACCATCACCCCTGACTGTCTGCTACTAAACTTAGTACTGTTGTTTAGTAAAGGGATTAAGCAACTTTTATTCCAATTCTAGAACAATAATTATCTCAACCTTACTCCTAACAAAATGTTAGACTGATTAAACTTATTTTCTTCCCGTTACACATTAGCTAAAGAATACATTCTAAATGTTATAATTTTTGTGCTTGTTCTATTAACTTTGATTATATAATATTCACTACTATTGATGTTATAAGATATTCACTGTTTCATATTTTCAGAACACTTTTTAATTAATATCAAAAAATGTTGGAAGTTATGAAATTCAAGTAGTGTTCAATAGAATTGTTTTAGTCATCAGTTTTTATTCATATAATAATTAATTTCATACTTTCTGTGGATTAATCAAAAATACACTTTCTGAATCATAATATTATTGTTTTATAGATGCCGAAGACACGCTCAACAAGATGGATGGTCAGAAAGGAATTATGGAATTAAACATACCTGTGAAAACTGAAGCAATAGACAGTTTGAACAAACATTTAATGTCCTGCCTTACTAGAGAAAAACTTTATCAATGTCCCCATTGTGACCATAAAACTGTACAAAAGGCTCATTTAAAATCACATATAATGGCCCGTCATACAGGCGAGAAACCTTATCAGTGTCATCTTTGTGAATATAAAGCAGTACAATTAAGTACTTTGAAATCACATATAAGAGCACGTCATACAAGTGAAAAGCCTTATCAATGCCATCATTGTAAATATAAAACGGCATTCCTTATTAATTTAAAATTACATATAAAGGCACGTCATTTAAACGAGAAGCCTCACCAATGTCCACATTGTGAATATAGAACACTTAGGCTTGGTAATTTAAAACCACATATAATGGCCCGTCATTCTGCCGAAAAGCCTTATCAATGTCCACATTGTAAACTTAAAACGACTGCACTTGGTCATTTAAAAGTACATATTATGGCCCGTCATACTGGTGAGAAGCCTCATCAGTGTCCTCATTGTGATTATAAGTCTGTTCGATTAGGTGAATTAAAACGACATATAATGGTCCACCATACTGGTGAGAAACCCCATCAATGTTCTCATTGTAAATATAAAGCAGCCAAACTTAGTGGTTTAAAATCACATATAATGGCACGTCATAGTGATGAGAAGCCTCATCAATGCTCGTATTGTGAATATAAAACTACATTTCTTTCTACTTTAAAATCACATATAAAGGCTCGTCATACTGGTGAGAAGCTTCATCAATGTCCACATTGTAAACATAAAACAGTTCATGTAAATCATTTAATATCTCATATAAGGGCCTGTCATTCAGTTGAAAACACTCATCACTGTCCTCATTGTGAATATAAAACACCTATACTTAGTAGTTTAAAATCACATATAATGAACCATCATACTGGCGAAAAGCCATATGAATGTCCTCATTGTGAACATAAGTCAGTCCAACTTAGTAGTTTAAAATCACATATAATAAGTCGTCATTCAGTCGGAAAGCCTTTTCAGTGTCAACATTGTGATTATAAAACGGCTGTTCCTGGTAATTTAAAGTCACACATAGTGGCTCATCACACAGATAAGAAGCCTCATCAATGTACATATTGTGAATATAAATCAGCTCAAATTGATCAATTAAAGGCTCATATAATGGCCCATCATTCAGGTGCGAAGCCTCATGAATGTCCACATTGTGAATATAAAACAGTTCACTCAGGTGATTTAAAATTACATATAAAGGCCCATTTTTCAGTCGAAAAGCCTCATCAGTGTCCTCATTGTGAATATAAAACAGCAAGACTTAATTCTTTAAAGTCACATATAATGGCCCGGCATACGGACGATAAGCCTCATCAATGTCCACATTGTGAATATAAAGTAGCTAGACATGGTAGTTTAAAATCACACATAATGAGGCGCCATTCAGTAGAAAAGCCTTTTCAGTGTCAACATTGTGATTATAAAGCGAATGTTCCTAGTAATTTAAAGTCACACATAATGGCTCATCACACAGATAAGAAGCCTCATCAATGTCCAAGTTGTGAATATGAAACGGCTTTTCCTGGTGATTTAAGGTCACACATAATGAGGCGTCATTCAGTCGAAAAGCCTTATCAGTGTCAACATTGTGAATACAAAACAGCTGTTCCTAATTATTTAAAGTCACATATAACGGCTCATCACACAAATAAGAAGCCTCAGAAATGTCCGCATTGTAACTATAAAACAGCTGTAGTAAGTTATTTAAAGTCACATATAAAGGCTCAACATACGGAGAATTTCTATCAGTGTCCTCATTGTGAATATAAAACAACAAAACTTGGTACTTTAAAATCACATATAATGGCACGTCATAGTGATAAGAAGCCTCATCAATGTCTACAATGTGAATATAAAACAGTTTACCTTAGTAATTTAAAAACACACATAAGGGTCCATCACACAGATAAGAAGCCTCATCAATGTCCACATTGTGAATATAAAACAGCTGTTCCTCGTTATTTAAAGTCACACATAATGGCTCATCACACAAATAAGAAGCCTCATAATTGTCCACATTGTAACTATAAAACAGCTGTAATTGGTTATTTAAAGACACATATAAGGGCCCAACATACAGAGGAGAAATCCTATCAGTGTTCTCATTGTGAATATAAAACAACTAAACGTAGTACTTTAAAATCCCATATAATGGCACGTCATAGTTATGAGAAGCCTCATCGATGTCTACAATGTGAATATAAAACAGCTTTCCCTAGTAATTTAAAATCACACATTAGGTCCCATCACACAGATAAGAAGACTTATCAATGTTATCTTTGTAGTTATAAATCAGTACAATTAAGAACTTTAAAATCACACATTATGGCCTGTCATATAAGCAATAAGTAAAAAAAAAAATACCTGTGAATATCAAATAGATGACTTAATAAGATATATAAATCCTTCATACTGATACAAATCAATATCCTCATTGTAACAATAAAAAAGCTCAAAGTTGTAATTTTTAGGCCAATGTTAGAAGATTCAGGCTGTTGTCATCTACTTAAAATGTATGTTGTGGAAAATAAGAATACATTATAAATGACATACTTATATATCTAGTATTGTGAAATTTATTTATATTTATAATGTACTTGTTAAATAAATTTTTTAGTTTAGACTGTTCAACCTTTCGCTTTGGACAACCCTGCAAAGTGTGGCGAAATGTCGGACATCTTCTTATATATAAATTTATTTATGTGTGCATTTTACTTTATGTTCAATATTAGGGAATGGTATATAATTATACCCATTACTAATGATTTATGGAACTTTTACAAAATTAATAATTTTCAATAAATCTTATTTTATTAGTGCAACCTTTGGGGTTGGGTTCCATAGTACATTAGGATCCCTTCATTGCATGTTGATAAATTGCAATGAAATTAATTGTAAGGAAAGTGAGGTTAAATTAGGAGACACTTTGGTTAACAAAACACATGTAATGTTTAAGAAACAAAAATAAATCCCTGAAGGAGCAGATGGCTTAGTTTTTTTGATACATAAATTTCAGTATAACAGAGAAAAAGAGAATGGTTTAGGGTCCAAAGGCATACCCCAAAACTAGAGGGAGGGGGGCAAGCCATAGCCAATTAGGTTGTGACATTTCAGCATAAAAAAGATGAAAGAAACCAAGGTTTTAAGAAATTATATTTATTATTGTGGGAGTGCTTTATTGGTTATTACAATTACTTACTTTCTAGAGAAAAAAGTTAATATTTTTTTCACATCTGGGAAGGGAACAGCTGCCCACTGCTGGATAATTCCATGTTAGGGTCTCACACTACATAAGTCCTGATGCTCTATGTCATGAGTCAGTAAGGCCATCTGCTCAGGTGGTTAAGTCACAGGTCTTGGAAACCTAGGAGGTGCAGGTTCAAAACCGAACTGAGGGTTGGCCCTTTTTCATTTCATGGTGATCCTAAAAAATGAACCCCCCCCCCCCACCATGGTTAGAATAGGTTGGTCACCTCTAGATAACCCTCCCTATGTCAGAAATGACCAGGTAGGGGGTCACTGTCTTCTCACCTCACTTCTTAGTTCGCCAAGTTGATGGGAGAATACTGATGGTTGTGGAATCTCAGATTTCGGCCTTATCCAGGCTGAATAGATGTGTTAATTGTGAAAATAATGTAATCTCGACCGATTCAGGTGTTTGTCCATCCAACGCTGGCGAGTGTCGCATTAGTGCCAGATTATGAGGTGAGATTCATGGTGCCTAGGAGCTTAAAGTGCGTTTTAAAATGAGACCAAAAAATCTTGCAATATTTGGATGTGTAAATCCGATATAACACCTGTATTTGGCTCAGCCAGATTTACAAACAAGAAGTGGAGAAGGCATAGTCTGTCGTGAAAGAAGGGAAAAAGATAACTCCAACATCAGAATAGGCGATAAGGCAGATGCAATACAAAGAATAGGCATAAGGTCATTTGGCAGCAAACAAGGATACAATGAAACCATGAACTTTAATGTGTTAATAAAAAAATCTTATTTACACTAAATTACATTGAATATAAAGTCACTATAAATCATACTTTCGTGATATCACTATAAACCATGATAAATCTCGAATTGTTATACAATCACTACGTGAAACAGTATCTAGTTTCATGGAAACTCCTCACCGGTGTGAGATGTCACCAGAGGTGATCTGTAACGCTTGAACATCTTGCCCGAGATTTACGAACTTCTACCCCACCATGAAAATTCCAAGCTCATCGACAAAGGATTAATGTTACATGTAGACCCAAGATACTGAAAGCGAGTTCGTTTTGGGTGCCATGGAACTGAAGCTGGGAAAAAGTCGAGCGAAGAAAGAGGAGGAAGAAGAAGACCCCAGTCCAGGATGTGCCTCTGAAAGAAGGGCTAAAGGAGAGGAAAAAACTTACCTTCGCTGGCGTTCCGGCCATTCCGCTTAAACCCCAGGAGACGGCGACATATGTCACACTCAAGGGAAGCGCAGCGGGATGGACT
>NW_027111614.1:321671-357303 GCF_000696795.3 Halyomorpha halys
TCCATCAGACGTAGCGCTGGGCTGCACCACAGTTAATTAAATTAAAATTGGTGATCCTAGGAAGTAGTGGCATGCACTACCCCACTGCTCCCGCACCCCATATGCCAGAGATGGAAAGGGAGGGGAAAAAAAAAAAAAAAAAAAAAAAAAAAGGGTGCCATGGAACTGGTAGGCCATAGGAACTACTAAGGGAAGGGATAGGCCCAACATGACACTTTCGTAGAGATTGGGAATACAAGAGCACTTCGGAATGAATATTTATCCGCTTGTTACAGCGTAGGTTCCAACAATCAGCAGGACAGGGCTTCTCCAGTTTCCAGGTGGACTTGAGTTGCTCCAAGATCACTGCGTCAGCCTGTAGGAGGAGTGAGCAAAGCCTCCGGCTTACGAGGGTGGTCTGAAAAGTTTCCGACCGCAACGTGAAGATGGCAGCACCACTCGTAAATAAAAGAAGGTGAATTTCGTTGTTCATCTGTTGACAGTTATCCACCAAAGTTTCAGCCATTTCGGATGCGCAGTATTTATGTAACAGTCGATATGAGAAATGTGTCCGCACGTTGTGTGCAGCGTTTGGTCACGTTAGACCAAAAATGTGTTCGAATGATAATTTCCAATGATCTGTTGGCGCAGTTTAGGTACAATAAATGCGAGTTTTGGCACCGACTAATTATTGTAGATGAAACTTGAATATATCATTATACGCTCTAACAAAAGTACAGTCCAAACAGTAGCAACAATGGACTGCAAAGGGGAACCGGTTCCAAAAACAGCAAAAACTGTTTTCTCGGCTGGGAAAGTGATGGCGATTGTTTTTTGGGATAGTTATGGAATTATTTTAATCGACTATCTTCGAAAAGGAAAAGCCATTACAGAAGCATACTATGCATCATTACTTGACAAGCTGAAGGCAGAATTTGCAGAAAAAGAAAATCCTGTTTCACCCAGATAACGCACAGTCTCACACCTCAGCGGTTGCCATGGCGAAAATCCACGAATTACAATTTGAACTGCTTGACTAACCGCCTTAATCACCAGTTCTAGCCCCAAGCGACCTCTTTTTGTTCCCTCATCTAAAAATTGCGCTCCGAAGAAAGAGATCTTCGTCAAATGAAGAGGCAATCACCGTCGTGAACAATTATTTCGCAGAGAAAAACGCCGAGTACTTTTTGGATGGGTCACAGAGATGGGAGAAATGTTTAGAAGTGATTTACAAGGAGACTATGTTGAAAAAAAATGTCTTTTATAGTTGTTAGGTCGGGAACTTTTCAGACCACTCTCGTATAAGGGTGTGTTTCCATGACAACCTTGTCAAGCACAGTAGGAAGGAGGTAAAGATGACTGCCCACGAACGCCTTGATGGGAGCACAAGTAATTAGGCGGCGGTAAGATTGGTCAATTCCTATAAGCAGGTTAATAGGTCATGTTGTTGGGATAACTCTTCAATTACCTTACAAGGGACTTGTCGGATGTGATCCAGAACGCGGACCTTGAAGTTTGTCTACTACTTAAGAGTTATCCGAAATCTACAAGTACCAGCTCTTCATGTTGTCAGCAGAAATACCTCCCAAACCAACTATTTTGTCTTCAAAGGGCTACAATGATCTTCCGATTCGGACAGTTATTTCAGTAGTAATAAACATGTACTGGCTTCCAAAATCCAGTGAGAACTGTTCTTGCATGATGTATGATGATGATGAACAGAATGTTTGGAGTTATTCAATAGGGCGCATGCTGTTCCCATTTGTGCTCAGAAGGAGGGTTATTATATCTGGATAAGTCACGGGTATAACCCACAAAATTCCCCTACTCCAAGGAATCTCGAGCAGCTGAAGAACCAGACCAACTCTTCACATGCAAAACACGATGGTGCTTGGCGCTGCAAAACGTGCAATTGTATTCCAAATGAAGTATGTGAAACCTGATGACCCGATCTCAGGCAGTTCCGACGCAAACCGAATGATTTGACAAAGTCGTAGCGTTCCTGAGGGATCCGAGCTAGGAATTTAAGGCATCTTTTCAAGAGATGCTGTCTATTACAACTGGGACAAGGTTCCTTGCCGGGAAAAGTGCGCGGTGAAGTATTGCGCGACTGGCGAAAGCCTGATCTTTCTGATTACTTTGTATGAGTCTTATGTCTATGACGAAACTCGGATAAGTCCGGAGATGCATATTCTCTCTGACTGCCTTGGCTGGTAAGTAAGGAGACACTGTACTTTAAGCTCTCAGAAGATCTAGTGGATGAATCGTCTGAGTGCGGCTGCATTTCAAGTTCGTGAGAAAGCTTGCAAGCCATCAATCGCTGTCTCACGACTGCGATAAACTCACCCCCGGAGGGAAAGTGACTATGGATGCAGGAAAGCTTGAAGTTCCACCTAGTGATTAGGTTCAATCCTAGAAGAGCCAATGTGAACAGAGGATAACGTCGGGTTTATTTTCCTGGGCTAATGCACGAAAAGATTCGATGCCTTAGATTCGAAAGATTCGAGACTTTATCTCGGCCAAGTAAGATGAATATCTTGCATATTCACCAATGGAAGTGGGGCCTTAGTGGTTTAAATCTCTTTGTAAGCAGCTGGAGTCCTTGGTGGATCCAAACTGTGCCGATGTCTTCTCACCTCACATCTTAGTTCGCTAACTAATGGGCGAATGATTCTCATTGTGGATTCCTGGTAGTCGGCTTCGTTCAGGCTGTAAAAATTATTTAAAATTAAGGTTATAAAAAGTAATAATATATTAGAAAACGCATTTGTGATTAATTAAATGTTACGTATGTATGAAGTGCGCCTTCAACCTTAGACCAGGCGTTACTTTATTTTTGAATGGTTGATTGGATATTGGTTGTCGACTGTATTAAATTGATTGAATGAAATAAGGCTTAAGATGACAGAAAGATAATTTATTTATAGAGGTTGGTTGGACACTGGTAACTTCAGGTGTGAAGGGTGGGTGAAACAGAACATTTATGGGTTAGGTTAATGAATTTTAATGGGGGAGGGAGGCTATGAAAACTCCAGATTGATGACGATGATGAATGGCGATAGTGCGAATCATATATAGAAGGAAGGTAACTAACTTACTCATGCATTCCTACTTTATTTTTCTTGTCCCCCACGTCCCTCCATCTACCCTCTACTCGAGTTTACATGAAATTGGCTAAAATAAATTGACTTATAGTTGTTCATACAAATTTTCATTTGCCAAATTTATATTCATGTGTCATAAACTACTTTATAGTAAGTTAAATTCCCATATTTTGAGTGTTGGTAGACATATGTGCGTCTTACGGATCTAGAGATATATTTTTTCAAAAATCCAACATTTTATACGAACAACTAGAAATTAACATTTTGTGTGTTTATTTTGCCAAATATCATAAAAACTACTACTCCTACAAAGATAAACATAATTAACTATTTTGTAGTAAATTTAACTAGTTTTAATTTGAGTGTTGGCAGAAATTAGTACGTCCAATGGTTTCTGAAATAAAGTTTGTCATCAATCAAATTTATTGTCCAAACAACTATAAATCAATTTATTTTAGCAAATATCATGAAAACTGCTATTCCTACGAATGTAAAGGTCAGAAACTTCTTTATAGTCCATTAAACTAGCTTTAATTCGAGTGCCAATAGACATTTGTAAGTCACATAGTTCCTGAGATATAGATTTCTCAAAATAAATTAACTAACTACTAATCTTTCAGTAGATTTCAAAAAAATTTTGCTTTTTAAAAAGCTATATCTCGAGAACTATTGGACGAAATATTTTTTTTAGAGCTTATATTTTAGCACCTTTACTCTTCTTTAAATAATGTTCTCTTAGATTTACTAGTGTTGTTGGTAGTTTTTAAGACATAGAGCTCCGAATGAAAAATCAATGTTTTCTTAAGGTTTTGAAACAGCCGCCATTTTTTAATCCCCCTACCTATACTTGGCAGACTCATCAATTTTGACTAGTAATTATACATAGTTTTAATTGAAGTTATCAAAAATTGAAGTGAGATAACTGCTTTTTTTTTCTTCCCAGCTTTTGTACTAAAAGCATTGATCCCGGCAATACAAGTTTATGAATGAAAGTATCGATTTCTTCCAAGTATCGATTGGATAGTGAAGAACTAGTATCGACAAAAAGTAACAGTTCCACGAACGAACTTAAGATGGAACGTTCTCGATCAGTAATGCTCTTTAGTTCTAGCAGCGAGAAATTTGTCTAACCTTAATTTATGTATTTTTATAATTAAACTTTCTCAATCGTAAGATATTATAATTTAGTGTTACAAGTAAAAAGTCCAAAGTTGTATGTTTTATGTTTGTTTCTACACACTGTCGAGTATTTAAATAACAAACAATATTGCTTTGAGAATACTGAAACATTAGTATGTTTTCCCTCACTGGGTTTGTCTATTAATTATGCTATACAGTCGAATTTGATTTATTTAAAATTTTTTGATTATTTAACATAATAAAGGATGAGTTCAACAACAGAAGCCTTGCCATTGGATGGTAAGTCAATTTTTATTTTATGAAAAATCAATTTTTATGTATGTGGCTAGGTTTAGAGATATTTTCTTCTGGTTTATTTTATTGTAAGATTGTTCAGTTTAAATTGTTCAGTTTAAATTATTATTAATTTTTTAATTATAACTCTGTGTTTAGTTTTGTTTTCTCATAAATTATTTGTTTCCCCATTGCTAATATAATTAAACATTTATATCATTTTGGGTTAGATTCACTCTTATTTTTTACATTTGTTTTGCAATTTAAAAACTAATTCAATCAGATTAATTTAAAGAATGAAGTTTTTAACTTTTTGCATTGTAATATTTTAAAATATGGGCAATTTGTTTTGCAATTTAAAAACTAATATGTTCAGTTCTAGATCACCTGGGAACTTCCTTTATAATGTTGCTAATATTCTACATTTTCTTGTGCAATGTTTCGGGTTTCCCCATCTTCGATTACTAATATTTTTCGTTGTTAAATTTATACTTTTCCTTTTTTGAATCTGTTTAAACTATGTCGTGTTATAGTTTTTAACTAAGTAACCATTAGACAAAATTTGGATATACTTGGCAATAAGGAATGGTTACTAGTACTTGAAGATGAAGAAACCTTAAATGTTGTAGAAGTATATCCCTATATTTATTTATTTAATACTAGATCGGCCTGGTGGGCCTTACATGGTTAATATAAGTTACATTTTTTTTTAAAAATTGATTATGCAGAAGCAAATTTATAATATTGACAATATCTAAAGAAAGATTATTTTTAATATCAAATCTTAATGTAAGTCATTCAGATTAATTAAAAGAATTAAATTTTTATTATAGGATGATAGTGCGAGTGGCAGTCAATAAAGGTATTAGAATAGTAAAAGAAAACTATTTATTTTTAACCACTTTAGTGTTAAAGTTTCGCCCCACTTTGTAGGACTAAATGAAAAAATAAAATAAAAACATTTTAGAATTAACAAAATATTAAAATAAAAACATTTCAAAACAATTGTTATGTTTATAAAGTATATAAAAAAGAATTAATAATAACAATATAATTAAGTTTACATTTAGGTGTACTGAAGACAAGCTACTAATAAGTCCACCTCTACATGTATACTTTCTTATATTATTATTAATTCTTTTTTATATACTTTATATACATAACAATTGTTTTAAAATGTTTGTATCTTGTTTTTGCATTTAGCCCTGATGAAGCCTCGCAAAGTGGGGGAAAATATCTTTGCCCTTTAACAATAAATAGTTTTCTTTTACTATTTTGGTACCTTTATTGACCGCCAGCCGGACTATCTTCCTACAATCTATTTCATACGGTCAACTATCTTCTTCCAATTAAATTTCTAATATTTTGGCATTATAATAGTTAGAAATTAGTGATTTTGGATAAAATGTGGGCAAATTATTTGCAATTTAAACTAGCAATGGCTTTTTGAAGACAGAACTAGAATGTTCTATATTCGCAAGGGGTGATATTGTGAAAATTGTTCCAGTTCTTTTTAAACACCTATTATTTTATGAAAGGAATATGGTCCGGGTGCGGTAAAAAAAAAAAAAAAAACTCAAATAGTAGAAATATACTATTTTATTTTAATGAGCCTACTATTTGAGTTTTTTTTTTTTTTTTTTTTTTTGACCGCACCCGGACCATATTCCTTTCATCTTTACACACAGTCAATCAATAATCTTCCACTATTATTTTATGTTGTCAGGTTATAATGGACATCAGTGAACGATCTTTTGTTTATTTTCTATACATGAGTATACTCCCATCTGTCATGTTGGAATAGTGTTTGGGTACTAGTACCAATAGTTTAATTTAAGTTTGTATTTTTGGAATATGCATCTTTATATTTTTACTGACGAATCTAGCCTTAGCACTTTTTATTATTGTTCTTTGTTCCTTAAAATGTTAGGTTTCTTTTTAGGATATTAAAATTTATTATAGTTTTGTCATAAAGCATTCATGTAACCTGTTTATTATATTTTCAGGTATGAATAACTCTGAGGTTACCATTAAAGAAGAAATAACAGATGATACTGACTATACATGTAAGTTTCCACATTATAAATTGTGAATGTTTAATAATCTCAATTGATTAATTATTAAGTATTTTCGAATATTGTGGACCAGAAGTAGTTATTTTCTAAAATCAAACAAAGAGGACAAAATTTAAATATTCATATTGTAAATTAATTAACATTATTTATATAAGACTTATTTTTTATTAATATACTTGTTTGAGAGTGGTTTAGTTTCTTTAAAATAATTTTGATCCTTTTTCTCTCAACTTTATTCTTTTTAAACTTCCGATGTTTCGACCCCTTAGGTCATTTTCAAGGATTCCTTATTTTGTTTTCATTTTTTCCTTTAAAATTCTTTAAATGCGGGCTAATTGCCTTTGTCCCATCTATTCACAAATTCTTCTATAAAATTCCTTTCCAAATTTAAAACTTTTGAAAAAAAAGTGGTTAATAAAAGTTTTAAATTTGGAAAGGAATTTTATAGAAGAATTTGTGAATAGATGGGACAAAAGCAATTAGCCCGCATTTAAAGAATTTTAAAGGAAAAAATGAAAACAAAATAAGGAATCCTTGAAAATGGCCTAAGGGGTCGAAACGTCGGAAGTTTAAAAAGAATAAAGTTGAGAGAAAAGGGATCAAAATTATTTTAAAGAAATTATTTATATAGTTTTTTTAAAGATTTATTTAGAAAAATTATAAGGGGTCATTGGGTAACATACAGGAATGTTTGATTCTACATTTTTAATTCATTGTTATTAATTTTTTTTCCAGATTTTAAATTATGTTTGCAAAATGTTAATATTATTGAAATATTTATTGATTATATAAGGAGAAGATGATTAGGGGTGCTGTCAGTGAATAACTCAAATAGTTAAAACTTATTAATTAGAACCAATGTTTCGCCCAGAATTTCAAGCCGTCACAAGGCTAAGAACAAAAAACAACATAGCGACATCGTTAGTTATTTTCTTATTTTATAATCAGTGTGTAGTTCCTTTTGCCGGCTTTAGGGTTAAAAAATTACGTTGAAATAGTAAGTCATTTTATTCATTATGGCTGTTATTTTGTTCTTAGACCTGATGATCCGTGAAATTCTGATCAAAATAAATAAGCACTAATAAATAAGGTTTACTTATTTGTATTATTCACCGACTACACCCCCAATCATCTTTTCCTCATTTATATATCAATGGGGCGGTCAAATATCAACTCATCATTTATTGTTTACTTTTTCAGATCAAAATAACTTTGAAATTTCTATTAAAGAAGAAATTACTGAGGAAAATGATTCTGCTCGTAAGTTTTCTCTTAATCTTTGAGAATGTCGTATCAAGTAATTTTAACAATTCCTTTGAGAGAAATAATGTAATGCATATGGATTTAAGTAGTAAATTGAAACATTTGATTCTTTATTTTGATTAGTTCTTAATATTATTTTATATTAAATTTAAATTTTTTATCATTATTTACTAATGTTCATTATTTACTTTATCAGATATAAGTAACCCCGATGTTTATATCAAAGAAGAAATGGTTGCGGAAACTGATTCTGCTTGTAAGTATTCACTTTTTTGAATATTATAGATTGTATATTTGATGTGTGATTATGTGGTTTGGAATATTAAGAGTTATTATCTAAAATATCATTTTTTAATTATCTTATTTTCATTAATGGCCATTAAGCTGCGATTAATGGGTGTAATTGCAAAACTCTCTACATTTCAGAAAATTTTACATTTAAACATGAAAACCTATAATTTCATATAAAAAAGTTTTCACATAAAATTATATTTTCGAACATATAAAGTGCAAGTTAAAAAACTTTTTTTATTTGAAATGCACTAGAGTTACATATTGTTTGGTAGCGATTTCTCACCCATATTTGTACATCAGAGAAGGAACTCTCTGCCTCAGGAGATGGAACATATTTGTACCTCATATCCCATGCCCATCTGGACTTGGTGATATGTCTTCAGCAATTGTTTTGCTGCCCTCTGTTTCATTTCAGCTCACAAAAAAATATTTATGCTTTATGGTTCTCTTAAGAATGGTGTATAACCAAAATTATTATCAAGTGGAATCTTAAAGAAAAGTAATTATCAAATTAAAATAACAAAGATAAATATAAAATGAAAACTCGGTATATAGTACCCGAAGAAATTATTGTACCTAAAACCTTAAAAAAAAAAACTATCCAATTGGTAATTATTATTTTTTTTATTAAATTGTATTTTATATGTATTCTTTTCATTAGAATGTAACAAAAAAAAAAATTTAATTATAAATTGAACATTTAAAAAAAACTTCTCTCACTGTCTATTTTTCAATGCTTCTTGTTATCTACCATTTTCAAGATAACTATTAAGTCTAAAAACTCTCTGATGTATATAATATATACATTGCATATGCATACGTATGCATTTAAACTTATTGACTTTATTTTTCAAAATATAAAGGAGGGAGTTGGGGGTGCGGTCAAAATGAACTAAAAATAGTTAACAACTATTTATTTGCCCCACTTTACAGGGCTTCAAAAGATACAAAATAACTAACAATTTATTGATAACGTTGGATAATAAGATACAAAGAAGTAAACCAAAGTGGGGTTAACAATTATGTATGTAAATGTAAGTGCAACAGTTGTTTAAAAATTAACAAAAAGAAATAAAAACAAGATATACCACTAATGAGTATATATAAAAAAGAAATTACATAGACTATTTGCTTTTAAGATTATTTATTTTTAATTCATTCTGAATGAATGTTTTCTTAGAAAGGAGTTCTTTGGTGATATTTCACAAAATAAGAGATGTTTATGATAGTTTTTAAGCTGTTCTGTCAGATGCGTAATTTGGGGGTTATTCAAGTAATTAGTAAGGAGTTAAGTAACAAAAGGGTTGCTAATTTCACTTAAAATCTGAAATATTGTTTACATTTCTGCAAAATCAAACTTTATAAGTATCAAATGAAGGTAATTGGTTGGATATATTGAATCAAAATTTAATTATTAGATTATAAACACAAAGAATTTTTTTTTTTTTTACCTGGTTAATTATTGTTTTTGTTTCAGTTCCCACAATCTACATAAAAGAACAAAAGGAAGAAGAAGAACCACACACTTATTCTGGTGAGGCAAATTTCAGAATAAACAAACTCTGAATTTAGTGATCATTATTAATCGTTTTTAAATGAAATAATTGTTTTAACATTTTTTTAGTGAGTCCTAAAGCACAGTGAATTTCCTAAACTCTGATTTCTCTAATTTAAATGAAAATTTTCAAAAACAAGCACCAAAAAATTTATTCTTTGGAACGATATCCAATCATGATTTAAAAAAAGTACTTTTCTAACTTTATGAATGGAATATGGTCCAGGTGCGGTAAAAAAAAAACTCAAATAGTAGATAATTATACTATTTTATTGAGCCAACGTTTCGCCCCACGTTGCAGGGCTTTGTCAGGGCTAAAATAGCAGGGATACAAAAAGGAAAAAAGAAAAAACATAAGTGTAAAATAACCGGGGTATAAAATGAAAAGTAAGATATAATAAGAAAACGTGGGGTGAAACGTTGGCTCAATAAAATAGTATAATTATCTACTATTTGAGTTTTTTTTACCGCACCTGGACCATTTTCCATTCATCTATACACACGGTCAATCAATAATCTTTCAGTATTTCTAACTTTAGGTTACACGATGGCTTTTATGAAACTATCAACGAGAGTTGTAAAAAAATTTATTTTACTAAAGAATGTGGAGAAAGTGTGACAAAAGAGTTTGACATAATGCCCTTATGGAACTTAAATCTTCTCTTGAATTCTCGGTCATTAAAAAATTAAACAAGATTTTCTTGATTCCACGAAAACCTTTATGGAAAACGGTCATTATCATATTCCTTAATAAACTCCATAATCTCACTAAACTCTATCTCAGATATATTTAAAAGATACTGTGGTATCTATAGATGATACTGAAACTTTACATTTTTGGTTCATTATATATATTTTTTTTTTTTATAATACTGAACAATAATAACCTCAAAATATTCCTAAGAGTTGGACGAAACGAAAACCTGTCTCGATGTTCCATTTAAACATTGATTATAGCACAACACTTTTGGTTTTTGCAAATGATTAATTTTCTGAATATTATTCTTTAGGACTTTTTCTTGACTTCTATTTTTTCTTAAATTTACTGTTACTACAATTATGATGGGAAGTTAAACAAAGTTTTTAAAATATATGAATCTGCTAAACATGGCCGCGATTCATCAGACTTTTTGCAGGACACGTGCCGCCATCTTGGCTTTGAATGATATCTTTTGTGACTGCATATTTTACTGATGAAAATTGGTTAGCTTGCTTTTTGGTTTAACAAAGCAAATGAACAATATTGAAATGATACATAAAATAAAAACCCTTTATACATAAAAAATTACTATTTACCCAAAAAGAGAGAGGATATTACAATATATATAATGAAATCGAGTTTAAATTGAATTATATCAAACTTTAACCTGGTTTAGTGAAAACTTTTACAAGAGTTTTGTTTATGAATTCAGTCCTAAATTAAAATCAAATTCTTAACAAATAATAATCTTCTAAATTACTAAATGCTTATAATGTGGATATTATGTCTATAAATAACAATAATGCAATTTTTTTTAATCAATAACGGTAACAAAATCCCCTATCTGTTTACCATTTACATCTTCTTTTTTACCACATGTATTATTACTTCTAATAAGTAATTCATTAGTACTTTTAAGTATTGTGATACTATATATTACTCTGATTCTGTATTTACAATTCTATCACACATTACTGACCTATAAGTATTTAGTTTCCTATTAATCAATATTTATATTTCCTTAACTTAAGTTATTTCTTTTTATTATTATTATTTTTTTTTGTATAATTTTGTACTTTCTCTGTATATGTATTCTAACTCTTTTGTCATATCTTAAAATGTTTGTATCTTGTTTTTATTAAGTTAATTTTATTGTTAACAACATAAAAAAGAAACAGACAAAATATTAACAACAGACGGACTACCTACTGAGAAATAAACAAAAATAAAAAACGGTACATGAGGGGAAACCTAAACAAACCTTACCTTCATTTCAAAACCGATTCAGTTATTCCCTAAACCTGAACATGGCAACATCATAATGTAGAACACACTGCAGGGGAGAATTGTAAGTAATGTTTGTATTAAAACATATTTCGGTTTTAATATTTATTAGTCAGAGATTGCACCATATACTTGTAGTTTTGTGGAAATTATTTGAAGAGAATGTATGTTCTAAAAACTGTTTTTCTCATTGTAGACTATACATAAAGTTGCGAAACATCGCCAAAAGAATGTATTAGTACAAAGTTGTATTATTGACTGATCCTTAAGACCCACCAAAAAAAAAATATATATATATACCTACAACAGTCGAGAAAACAGTTATCAATATATCTATAACTTAAGTATCGTAGAGTGAAAAGGGTATGAAATAACTCACGGATTCCAAAAGTAGAATGCTCTTTATTTTATTTTTTTCTGACCTAGAAAAAATAAACATAAACTAATTAAATATATGCAAATAAGAAATGGATGTATATATGCAGGCAAATATTGATCTTGGTTTGCTCTTAATTGAGTCCAATACTCCTATATATACATGTCAATCAGCTGATACAGCGGCTCAGCTGTTATCTTGCTTTGGCCGTAAATTATATATATTTATACACACACACATAATTTTTAATATATAATATTCCAATATATCGATTGTTTAAAGAAAATATAAAACTTTTTTTGCATTAATTTTAAATTTTATAATCAAATAAGTAAATTATTGTTTCTTAGTTAGACCAGTACTTTATGCTTCATTATTTTTAAATATATCTTATTATTTTTTTCAGATTCATCAAGCCCTGCTCCATCAAATATATCGTCAGATGAGTCATGTGAAGCTGCGGATTTCATGATGGAAGATGAAGATGACACATCTTCAGACAGTGATGAGGCAGATGATATTCCACTCCAAAAAAATAAACGTAAATAGCATAAACGGTTTTATTTTTGTTGCTATCATGTCTTATAATTTAGCAGGTGATGATTAGAGTTGTGCTAAGGATATAACACAGTAGTGAACTACTGTGTACTAAAGTTGTGACTCATTTTGTAAACGTTCTTTTGTGATACAGAACAATCAAAATATGAATAAATAAATAAAAACATTTAATACAAATATTGAATAGAAGTAATATTATCAATAAAATAATGGTGATAAAAAATAGAAAGTTGGACCTTTATCTAATTTTTGTTTTAATAACATCCATTGAAGCTAATTATAGCATACACATCATTCTTAAGAGCAGCCAGCCCTCAAACATCGAGCCAAAACAAATTGTCGTCTTTGGTGATCATCAGTCACTAGTGTTTGAAAAGATCTTGTGGGAAGTGTTTAAGAACTTAACATCTTTGTCTAATTTTCATTTTAACAAAAGCGCATTTTATCAGTTGTGTTCCATTCATTCTGGATGCGTGATATATGTACATAAATTTTTCTATATATAATAGGTATGTAAATATGATGCCCAAATTTTTTTGTTTTAAAATTGAAAAAAATATTTATGCAGAGTTTTACCTGTCATTCGGCGAATTGTAGCATACAAAAGTATTTTTCAACGATAATAGCTATATCACTTTATCATGTTTTTAAAAATATATGTAGTTGTTTTTCATTCAATGCTTGATTCCAATCTGTCATTTGTTGTCGGTTAGTATTAACAGTTTTGCCAGGTTTAAAGGGCTCATAATAGGCCACTTTCTTCCGATCCCACCAAAAACAAAGCATTGTCTTCTGCTCTTAGGAATTTGGTTTTACAGTTAATGTTGATGGATCACCCGGAATTAGCCATGATCTTAATATTTTTAAAATATTTCCACTTTTTATCACCAGTCAGAATTCTATAGAAAAATTGTTCTTTTTGTACCCGACCAGCAGCATATCAGTGGTTTTTCTACTCTCTTTCAATCATTTCTTGTATAACCCATTATTCCATCTTCTGGATCTTGCCCATGCCTTTAAAAACATATGGAGGAGACCACTTCTCATGTCATATTTAATTGATCCATAAATTGTTTTTTCATTTGAGCGTCATTTCCTCATAAAAGTACTTCCAATTCTCTTCAAACTTTTTCTGTGCTATTCTAACACCACTTGTAAAAGTAAACCACTCAAAGCAAACTATGATTTACAAAGAGCCTACTCATCATTTGACAAGCATTCAATTCAGTTCTGTATCAGTTTTTTTTTAATGAAAGGGAAAGGAATACCGTCTGCAAATCATAGTTTCTTGGCACGAAATTTAATTTTTTTTCAACACCTTTTAGAACTATGTTGTAAGAAACTTGTGTTGTTATGGGTTGAAAATTTTTATTCATAAATTTTTTGTTCTATTAATTTATTGAAATTTACAATTGTATTACATATAAATACATCTAGTAAATGTGATATTAATTCTATTACAATGGCATACAGACTTGTGAAGAAACTACCCATTGCTATCACTCATTTTATTGGTAGTTATGTAATATAATTATATATCATATATATTTTTGTTATGTTGCCTAAGTAGACATAAAGTCCTAGGTATCCTTAATTATGTTATTTATCTAATTATATATGTGTATATATAGTTGACCATAAAAATTTATATATAAGAAGGTGGTCAGGGTTGAGGTCAAAAGAGAAACAAAAATAGTTTACAACTATTTATTTTCCAACGCTTCGCCCCACTTTGCAGAGCTGTTCAAAGGTAAAGGTTGAACAGCCCTGATGAAGCCCTGCAAAGTGGGGCGAAACGTCGGAAAATAAATAATTGTTAACTATTTTTATTTCTCTTTTGACCGCAAACCTGACCATCTTCTTATATTGATCTAATTAAACATATGACTATCATGGCCTAATGAACAGCTATTAATGCTAAACTGCAAGATTAATGCTAACCAACATTTTCTTTATTTATTATTTAAAACTTGCTTATTGGAATGTCTTAATACAAGTAAGCTATTCTTGTTTACTGAAATATGAAATTCTATAAAAAAAAAATAATAATTTTTGGGGAGAAAAACAAAACAATCATTGAAAATTTGATTCCATTACGGGTGCTAGTAGTTTAGGACACTTTTGCTCTCATTTTACGGTCTTCAAATACCTCTCATCTTACTTCTACACTAATGATAAAAACTGGCTTATATGTACAATTAATAAGTATTTTTAAAAAATGATGAGATCAAAATTAATAAATGATAGAATAAATCTATGAAATCAAAAAACAAAATTCACAACATAGAGATTGGGATTGAGAGATGATCTTAGTGATAATCTATAATTATAGTGACCATCATTATAATAAAAATTTAATAAATGCTAAATGTGTAGGTTAGAATTTGGGTAGTAGGGTGTAAATAGGAAATTAAGAGGGTAGAATAGAAATAAATAATAAAACAGTGGAGTATGGTAGGGCAGTCTGTTGTAAAAATTACTGTTTCTTTTTTTTTTTTTACTATTATTTCAATAAATATCCCTTGGTGAGGTCAATATAGTGCTTTATGTTTTTGTTAAACAGGGTTAGACTTAAGATAGATGTGGATTGAGTCAGAAATTTGTGTTTTTTATAGTCTAGAACTGTAGCTAGCATAGAAGCTTTAAAAATAGTAGATACTAATAATATACTATATACTATTTGTTGATATATTGTTCATACCATGGGCAGTTTCTTTGATTATTAGTATGCTCATCTAATGAATCTATAATATTTGAATTTTTAGTTCTGAAAAATATTTGTTTTATAATTTTTTTATTATGGCTGTATTTATCATTTACAGGTCCTAAGGATTCTGGAATCGAGATAGAAAATTACTTGAAAGTTGAGATAAACATGGATTTAGAGAAATCTGAAAAGCCCCATCAGGAAAGTTCTCATTATGAATATGAAGCTAGCAAAAATGATTTAAAAAATAAAATAATTACCAATCATAAAGCTAAGAAGCTTCGAATTTATTGTTCTTATTGTGAGTTTAGCACACTTGACAGTCGCCGTTTAAAGAATCATATAATGGCCCTTCATACTGGTGAGAAGCCTCATGAATGCCCTCAGTGTGATTATAAAGCAGTACAATTAGTTAATTTAAAAAAACACATAATGAGTCGTCATACTGGTGAGAAGCCTCATCAGTGTCCCCATTGTGATTATAAATCAGTAAGTTCTGCCCACCTGAAAAGACATATAATGAGACTTCATGGAGGGGAGAAGCCTTATCAATGCCCTCATTGTGAACATAAAGCAGAACTATTCGGTAATTTGAGAAAACATATTATGAACTGCCATAGAGATGAGAAACCCCACCATTGTCCTCATTGTGATTATAAATCAGTTAGCTCTACACTATTAAAGAGACATTTAATGCGCCATCATACAGGTGAGAGACCTTATCAATGTCCTAATTGTGAATTTAAAACTGTAGCAAATCATAGTTTAAAAAGACATATAATGTCCCTTCATTCTAATGAGAAGCCTCTTCAGTGTCCTCATTGTGACTATAAAACAAGTAAACCTCCTTGTTTAAAAAATCATATAATGGCCCATCATACAGGTGAGAAACCTCATGAATGCCCTTACTGTGATTATAAAGCAGTAGAACCCCGTAGTTTAAGATATCATATAATAGCACTTCATACAGTTGAGAGGCGTCATCAATGCCCTCATTGTGAGTATAAAACGGTACAACCCTCTAATTTAAAAAGACATATAATGAGCCGTCATACAGGTGAGAAGCCTCATCAGTGTCCTCATTGTGATTATAAGTCAGTGAGCTCTGCTCATTTAAGAAGTCACATAATGGCCCATCACACGAATGAGAAACCTCATGAATGTCCTCATTGTGATTATAAGTCACGTAGCACTGTCCATTTAAAAAGGCATATAATGGCCCGCCATACATTTGAGAGGCCTCATCAGTGTCCTTTTTGTGAATACAAAGCAGTATTAGCTCGCAATTTAAAAAATCATATAATTGCACATCATACAAATGATAAACCTTACCAGTGTTCTCATTGCCAGTTCAAAACTGTTGAAATGCGTCGTTTAAGAAATCATATAGTTTCCCGTCATACTGAAAAGAAGCCTCATTAATGTTCTATTAATACATTATAGTTTTAAAAGTTTAAATGAGCAAAGTTGAAAAGAATGATCGTTGCTAATTATGAATGAAAATTGATAATGGACACTGCTCATTGCGAATGAGGACTGATAATGAACACTGCTCCATTGTGAATGAAGACTGGTAATGATTATTTTTCATTGTGAATAAAAACTGATTTTGAATGTTTAGATGGACATTGTTCGTATTGTGATTATTATTCATATGAAATTAAATTTTGTCATTTATAAATTTCAATAATTGTGAAGTGTTATTCTAAATCTCATGAA
This sequence comes from Halyomorpha halys, assembly GCF_000696795.3. Taxonomy (NCBI): domain Eukaryota; kingdom Metazoa; phylum Arthropoda; class Insecta; order Hemiptera; family Pentatomidae; genus Halyomorpha; species Halyomorpha halys. The sequence goes on from NW_027111614.1 coordinate 338,699, forward strand.
ATTATAAATTGTTTTTTGCATACATGGCATGGATTGTATAGTGTATTGAGTATGTTTTCTTTAAAAATTCATTTTTTCTGTTAACAAAAGTGTTTTGCTCCAAACTAGTAAAACTTAAATATTTTGTAGTTACACTATTTATACTATAACTTGTAAGTTTTGTAAAAATTTTAAATATATAAATTTTAAAACAATGACTGATACATTTATTTAGTGCATTACAATTCTTACCCATTCTTTTCTGCACTTTTCATAGATTTTCGATAGGTCTTTTTTTTTATATAGCTGTTCAAAGCATTGGAGTCAGCTTGTCAGTTTTTCTTAAGATCCAACATTTTTTGACATACTTCAAGATAGGTTGTACAAGTGTTTTGTATATCTAGATCAGCGTTGCCTTACCAAAGGTTTTTTGGTAAGGGAAAACTTGCTTATGATATAGGTTATGTAACTCAATAACCCCCTATCATCAACTAATAATTAATTAGATGATTTTAAAACTTATGAAAACTATTAAACCAGCAGTGATAATAGTGAATGATATAGCGAACATTTGGGAGATAGTTAAGTCAGTGAACACTGTTAGCAAATCTAAATCATTTCTACATTGAAGGTAGTGATAATATATCCAACCACACTAACTTCTTACAGAAATTGTTCATTGTTCACTTCCCGGATAGTTAAAATGCCAATTTCCAAACTTATCAACTACCGGAAACAGGGTATAAACTACTTTAAGGTAAAAAATAAAAGATTATTTCTACGGGATATTGTCCTCCATGTTTTTCTATTTATTTTATTTTTATTTATTTTTTACTTATTTATCTCTTCATGTATTTCTTTCAACTAATTTTTTATTATACTTTCCTTTAAATCTATGTATTAGTTTTGTTTTGGTAAAATGTATTTATTTGTTTGTTTTACTGTAAACTGATCTACTGTGACTAGTATTTTTCTGGTTTGATCTCACATCGCTGTATAATAGTGAATTTGCTTAGCGGGTCACTGGGGAGGATCTGAAAGGGGGAATTCGGGAGAGTGAATTTGTCGATCAAATGAAATAAAAATTGTGAAATGGAAGGGACAAGAAAGGGAAATAAAAAAAGGAATAAATTGAAATATTTGTATTTAGTGTGTAGACTGGAATTGATTGTAAAAGAAAACTGTGGGGGAAAAAAAATGTTTTATTTCTTTATTATTATATCATGTAAAAATATATAACTTATATGTGTCCGATCACGGATTGATTAGTATGCTGTGTAATGTAGTAATTGGGCAGCATGATTGAATAAAGCATTTCTCTCGCTCCTATTTTTTTCCTACTTCCTAATTTATTTATTAAAACTACTACAAAAGATACAAGCCTATTCTAAAATATATATATATATATATATTTGCCACATGGCATCATAACGGAGTGGGCTAGATCCGCTGAAAGCGGACTATATTTATAATATTGGGCCAGGGCTACAGAAAATGGGGAGGAACTGGTCCACTGGGGATAATGATTCCAGTTTGTGAAAATTTTTCACTCTGTGAAAAAAACATAAACAGATGCATACATTAATAAGGGAATATGATCGCGATTTTCCCTGGGATTGGCTAATGGGAATATAAATGGAGGAGTAATTGTTCTGATTTTTGTTTTTTTTCAAATCCTCCTGAAAAAATAACAAAAGAAACAAATACACACATATTACAGTAATAACGGAATGTGTACACTATTGAGATTTCACTTTGGATTGCCTAGTGAAGAGTATTGCCTCCCCTAAGGGGAGTAGCTAGGTCCAATGGAGGTGGTGTAAACAATAGTGGCTAATCCAGTGCATTTGTGGAACCAGGAGAGGATTATTAATCCCAGTTTTTTTTTCATAACTTCAACTAATTAAGAAAAATTGTTACTGATTTAGATTATCTCTTTCTTTTGACCACTGGAAACAGCTAGTTATTAATAAACCTAAGAGATTGCATTTGTACTCTCCAATCCAATATGTCTAATCCATTTGTACCATCCAAATGACGCATTTGTATTCGCTTCAACGGTACATACACTAAAATTGGAAGAATACAGATAAGATTAGAATGGCCCTTTTTTCTTTCTTTCCGATCCCTTTAAAACAGAAAATAAAACATGAATTATTAAATTGCATTACGTATGTGTGACATTAATCTTATTAAATACAGTGAAATAAATTTTTCTACAATGAAATACTAATTTTAGGCTTTGATGTGTCCATTCTGTGAGAACTCTATTTAAATATTTAGAGGTGAGGGGGCTCTGCGTGATGATTAAACAATTGAAGAAGAAAGATAATAAATAAATGATAATATAATTAAGAGAGAAGTAAAAAAAATAGTGCAGGAGAGGGAGAAAGGAGGACTTAAGGTAAGATGATGTTGATAGGATTTTTGGGGCCAACCATGTCGACTTGATAGCCCTCTTCACGATCCGACTATCTATGGACACCAAATTTGGGATCGGGGCGCCCTTCTCATAATCCGCACGTTTGCGGAGATTCTCTTTCTCAAAGAGGCTTCTGAAATGTTTCCCTATGACGGCTATCTTTAATGGACATTGCTTGGGAGCGTCGGCGTTCATAATGCTCTGTAACACTTTTTCCTTCTATTATAATAATTGTATTGAGCTTGCTCATAGTGGTACTGCTCCTGCCGACGGTTTCTGTCTGCCTTGTTAGCTCTCTGCGGATTCGACACCTTCCCCGCGCCCTTGTCGGCCATTTCGGTTTTTTTTTTTTTCCTAATTTTATAGAATTTTATGGCAGGGTGCTGCGGGCCCGGCAGTTTGGCGTTAATACCTTTGAGGAAACTCAAGAAATCGCCCACTGCCTTGTCGAAATTCGCTGAGTTGAAATTTTGAACTTTCATAATATCCTGAAAGACAGCCGACCATTTACTCATTTCTACTTTGATTTGATCTATCTCCCCCTCTCCGACCTCATCATCTCTTACCATGCTTAATAAGCCCCTTAGTTCTTTTTTGTTTGCCTCCCTGGGATGCTTTTTCGCTATTTGAGTTCCAAGACCTATCACCCTTAAAATTTAGTCCACAGATTGGACAGACTTTATCAATTGTCTGTAGAGGAGGATCTTGTTTCTCTTGTTCTTTTTCGGTCTCCTCATTTGTCTGCGGTACTGTAGGCAATCTTGGGAAGACATCACCAATTGAAACCGTCTAGCCCAATATTACCCCTTTCTCATCCTGTCACTCCACACTTTTTTTCGCAATCTCCAGTGGCATCCATTGTCAAATGGATCAACACATGCAATCAATGCGTCAACGCTCTCTGATAGATTCCAGGGAAATTACGTTCTGCTCGAGAGTAGACTTCTGACTGCTACAAGTTGTTAGCGCAGAAACAATGTGTCTGGGTGTAAAACAATGTGTATTAAATATCACAAGACATAGAGGTCTTGAGTTCATTATCGTTTCAGTGAATAATCTTCTAGGGTATGTTTGAGTTGCTGCTTAGCGTATTTTACTGCAGCTTCCCAGAGTCCGATGATGAATCGCTGCTGACAATGTGCACTAAAGCGTACTGAACTATAAATATAATGTGTATTATAACTAAAAATAAATATGTTTACGTGTTTTAAAGTGGTATTATCAGTTAAGAGTACTGTTCAGTTTTAAGTATTCTACAATGTATTTCAATGTTACCTTTGAGGTCAAGTTTGGCTCTTAGTGGCGAACTTCTTTGCATTAATAATCGATTATCAGGAGCCAAAGTCCGAGTCAAATGTCTTGATCCCAAACGGTTAGTGTGTGTTGTTTTTGGGGAAACTTTGAACAGTACAAATGACTTGTCCTACATTTACATTATAAGAATAAATGGTTTATTGATCGGTTATTCATCAGTTCTCAGTATTTTAATTGCTTAGAAAGAAAATTAATACTGTGATTGTTTTAACTTTTATATTTTTGTGATTATTGCTTTGTTCTTCTGGAACTGATAATTTTATAACTATGACCACACCAAATTTGCATGTGGATCGCGACTTGGACCTATCCAATTCTGGAAGAGGTGTATGGCTTGTGAAGGTATTTTGTTTTATATTTTTCTTTGAGTTAAGATAATATCAATTTTTTATGTCAAGCATTGAAGTAAATTTTGACGGTTTAGTGCAAATAAATTTGTTATATTTTTCTTTGAGTTAACACAAATGAATCTCCTTACAAATTTTGAGTTATGAAGGCTATTTTTGTTTTTTCATGTAAACTAATGGTAGTTAAACAAGTTAAATTTTGTATTTATATATTATTTAATCAGCTTTTAGTTTATCTATTTATTATAACTCATTTTAACCATAAGAGGTAATGTTAAATTTAATAAATTTCACTCCTTATTTTTTCAACTTATACATCTTAAGTATTAGCTTGACACTATTGAGGCTTGTCAAATAAATACTTAATGATCTTACTACATCTTCATTTGTTCTAGAAATGATATTCGTATCTCGTTTATTGGTTTAACATTAAGATTTTCAGAGCTCTGATGGTCTGATAACAAATTAATATCAGCTTTGTTACATTTTTAAAAAATAAATTATTTCAGACTTTTTACAGAAAACAGATGTCTGTTCAACTTATTTATTTGGACAGTTTCATTTTGTATCTTTTTAGCCCTGATGAAGCCCTGCAAAGTGGGGCAAAACGTTGGAAAATAAATAGTTGTAAACTATTTTTGTTTCACTATTGACCGCAACCCTGACCATCTCCCTATATATTTTTACAGAAAAGATTACAGCTTTCCTGTATTTTTAATATTTGATTGTAGTTTCAATGCTTTAATTTTTACTAAATATATATTATAAAATCCTAATTTATTATTGTATGAAAAAACTTAGTGATAGGAAATTTTAAGTACAAAGTTATGCTATAATCGATTGATTTTTAAGTATCAAAACATTATATATCTTAATGATGAGAAGATAGTTGAGCGTAAATAATATATATAATGAGAAGATAGTTGGGGGTGTGGTCAGTAACACAAGTAAGTTGAGAAAACTTACTGACCGCACCGCCAACCATCTTCTCTTATGTCATACTATCTGTCAGTTATATAAAGCATTTTATTGATTTCAGAATCATTCAGGTAAAACAGCCTCTTCAAAAGATAGTCCAATATGTTTTTGAATTTAAGTTCACCGTATTTTTTATTTTTAACAGATTTTGATTGCATTATGTAGTTTAAATAGATTGTAGGAGTGCATTGTTACCACTAAGTAATATATAAACAAAAATATCACTATTACTCAAATGGAAATAAAAATAAAAAATGTTACCAAGCAATAAAATAAACTAAACAAATAATATTTAAATGGATTAAGGGTCACATAGGGATTCTCAATAGCGAGGCAGTTGATAAAATGGCTTAACTAGTTATAACAATAGGTCAGCCGGTTGACACTAAGTTGCCTTACACCGGTTATTAAAAAATGACTAAATTAGATCAGATAAAAAACTGGCAAAAACAATGTAGGGAGAATACTGGACAGTTATATAAAAATATATTTCCTCTTGTCATTCGAAAACCGTGGTTTTCACAAGCAAGTATAGGGAAAGACATCTTAAAAACTTACATCAGACTTAAGACGAATGATGAAATTTGCAATAGGTAAAACTAAAACTTTTAAAATTGTAGGTATGTGTAACAATATAAAAATTGTTGCTCCTTTAATATATTATACTTGAATGCCCGGCATAAAAAAAAAAAAAAAATGAGAAATATGGTTAAAGATCAAACAAATCAAAATATTATTTATGATAATATATTAAAAGTAACAGACTGCCAAAATATGTTACATCCATAAATATTTGAAATCTATAAACAAAAATATATAACAGAAACAGTTATGGTACAGTGTATTAGTAAATCAGATATATTTAACTTAATAATTAATAGCAGTAACAACAGGCTCGAGTAAACTGTCCTACAGAGATTTCATACAATATAGTTTATTAATTTTTGGTTGTATGGAAAAATAAATAAGTTTGTTTTAGTTGTTGTATAATTTAACTGCTAACTTAAATGTAAAGACATAGTCTCAAAACTGGCCGATAGCAACGTTTTCAAAAGACAAATGTTGGAAAACAAAAAATTATGTTAAAATATTAGAAATTTGTCTCAAAATTACGACTGGTGAAGTTAGTCTATTCTGTTTCTCAACACTTTAATTATTATTCAAGATTTTAACAGTTAGTTTATTTCTTCTGTAGTAGATTAAGGATAATAAAACTTCCTGTTTGGATTTATTAATGGTGAAATTATTGTATCACATAAATTTTTCATTCCTTATTATTTACCTATAATAAATTTGCTTATGACCATTTGTAATTTTAGGTTCCTAAATATATATCTAGCAGATGGGAAAAAGCACCTGGCAATATCGAGGTTGGAAAATTAAAGATATCCAAAGTTTCTGGCCAAAAGGCTCAGGTATCCTTAACACTTTCTGAGTCGGTACTTTGTCTCGGCGAAGAGAGTATTCCAAAGGATCACAGATTAGATGTTTCCATGGTTACGAGACAAACCATGGGGGTCTTTTCTCATTATACCCGTAGGTATTTATACATTTATAAATTTAAATTTCTAAGGTAAACTTCAATAAAAAACAAAACAAAAACTATAACTGGAATTTTGGAAATTATTCACTTGTATATAAAGCATTTTATATTATTTTCAGCTGGACCTAATCCTGATGACATTGTACCCGAATCAGAAAAATTATGTCTTGAGGGAAAAATTGTTCAAAAACTTGAGTGTCGGCCATATGGTAATTATTTTTGTAATCATTTACTATCACGCCTCTAAAAAAGGCTGGGACAATAATTCTTGACCACACTCTACGTCGATAAGTATATAGGTATATAGTTTATAATATTAACCACCTTTCAAGAGGGGAATTTTTTTTTCCCTTCATGCTTGTTTCTTTCCCGCTTTAGTTAAAGTTTAGGTTATATAATATAATACACGGCATTCTTTGGCAGTAGTTCCTACCATTTTTATTTCTTCCAACATATAAATATTGATATTTAATACTTCTTTCATGTTAACAACCAATATTACTCATGGATCATTGTACTTTTTTTAACTATGATACTCTACTGTCTGACAATTTTCAGTATTAGATATTAGAATAAATATTACAAAATAAAAATATTAAGGACTCTATAATCTGAAACTATATATAAAGCATTTATTTTATATTTACTTAATAGGTAATATACATTTTAATGTTTTAATTCATTTTTCAAAAAGAACTTACTTATACACATTACCTAGGTTGTGTATACAATATAGGATGTCGCTACAATAGTGTAAAGGGGGAGGTATACAATTTCTAAATTGACAAAGTATATATTTCTATAAATACTCTATAATCATAAGGTCCTAATTTTCTTAGGATCCTAAGGTCCTAAATATGCATAATTCTGAGGTTCTACATTTAATCCTTGATGTACTCTTTGGTTATAAATCCAAAATTTCTCTTGAATATATTGGGTTGACTTGATTAGACTGTTTCCTCTAGTCTCCTTTAAATTGTTTTCAAATAAGAACTTTTTCTTGCACCTTTAGTATTATGTTCATTACTTGACAAACGCTCTAAACTTTCCATTCATTACAAAAAATTAGTATACACTACGATAATCAGACCAATTTGGACATATGGAATTGAGCTCTGGGGCTCGACCAAACCATCAAATTCCTCCCGCATCCAATCCAAAATCCTATGTAAAATCCTTGATGCTCCTTATTATGTTACAAATCAACTCATTCACAAAGACCTTAACATCCCATTCGTTGCAGATTTGGCCCAAAACAGATATGCGTCTTTCCATTCCAAACTCCTTAACCATCCTAACCCATTAATTCTTAATCTTTCATCCTTAACAATCCCTGATAATCCTCTGAGGCGTCTAAAAAGAAGATGGCCACGGGACCTTCAAATTTAAATTAATATCTGAAGTACCACCAATGGATGGTTCCTTCCCAAGATTTTCCAGTGTATATGAAACATACAACATATTTACTTATTGTATTTTTTATATTATATAGTATCATGTTCTTACATCCATTTCTCTCTTCAATTTCCTCCTAGAGGGAAAAATTCCCTGTTTCATGGGCGGGTAATTTATTTTCAAAAGGTTTGTACAGTCTAGATGAAGTAATTGTTCCCGCCTTTTCTGGAGGAAAGAAGGTCAATAATAACCGTTATTTTAATTATTTTTTACTGATTAATCTTATAGTCTTCTGAAATCTATTTTGTTCTTCATAGCTGATAACTGCTATATGAAGCTGAAGCTAGAGTCGATTCGTAAAGCTTCTCAGCCCACGAGGCAAATGAAGAAATTAGATGGAATCGTACAAAACTTCAAGCCAGTATCAGATCACAAACATAATGTAAGTCTTTCTTTACATATAATAATTTAATTTTTTCGGACAATTCTATTATATTTGTAAGATTGTATAGTTCATATTTTTAGTACAAATGAAAATTAGTTTATTAGAAAATTGATACTTTTGTGACAAATAAAAACCACTCATTTAAAGAAAATGATTACCTGATTTAAAATATATCATGAAGAATAAAAAGAAGAGGTCATATTTTTATCTTTTTTTGTTTGAACAATAAATAATATTTGTTGTAAAATGGTATTAAAATGATGTTAATGTGGCTGAAAATATTGGCTCTATATAGGTGAAAATGTATGGATTTTTTTTTTTTTTTTTTAGATTGAATATGAAGAAAGGAAAAAAGCAGAGGGTAAAAAGGCTAGAGATGACAAGGAAGTGGTTTTGGAGATGATTTTTGCTGCATTTGAGAAGCATCAATATTATAACATTAAAGATCTCGTTACTAAAACTAGGCAACCTGTGGTATGGTTTTTTTTTTTTTTTAATTAATTTTATTTATTATCATTTCAGCTTGAAAAATTCATTTTAAATAATTATTTGTTTTAGGTTTATCTGAAAGAAATATTGAAAGAAGTTTGTAATTACAATTTAAAAAATCCTCATAAGAACATGTGGGAATTGAAGCCTGAATACAGGCATTACAAAGACTCGGAAGCATCAACTTCCAATCCCGAACCACAGTCTTAATGTTTATTAAATAATTCATTTTGTTGAACAATTTTGTAAATAAATTAATAAACTTTATATTTGTATTAAAATAAACTTAATATAAACACATATTTAATTTTTCATTTAGAGTACGTACACTCCTCATTAAAAGGAATTTATTTATTCTGATAAATAATTATTCAAAATTCAGTTATGAATGAACATAGAGTCAATAGTTGACCGTAAATATATATGGTCGAGTTGTAAGTAACTTCTGATGCAGCTAAGTAAAATCTATTGTTCGTATCTACGCTATGAATTACCATAACAAGTTTTGGTTTCCCTATATAGACAAGGCTTCATTTAGTCTGTATACATATGGATCTAGTCGTGTCTTACTTCAGGTATCCCGAGTGTATGTTGAATTTTTATTTATATCAATGTGGAAAAGGGGCGTTGAAATTGTGAGACCTGCTTATCAATAAACATGCATATATTTCTTTTAATTCATATACTAATTCCCTGGAGGGGCAAATTGTGTGTTAGCTGAAATTATTTATTTCAATAATATAATATAAGACAGAGCATTGGGTGGTCTCATGGGTAATAGAATAATGGCTTATCTGGTGACGCCTTGGCCGTCACGGTTACATCCTCTAGCCGCTTTCCTCGTCCAGGTTGTGCTGAGAGGGAAATGGTGAAAACAGTTGCTTCTCCCTCAGAGGCTGGCCAGCAAGTCCTGGGCTCTGGTGTGATGGTAGGGGAGGCCAGGTCCTAGCTTGCATGGTGCATACGGGGTCTTCTGTGTCCACAGCAGGGGGGACATCAGAAAATGAGACCCCCAACCCCGACTTTATACAAAATCAAAATAGCTACGGAAAATTCAGATTATGTAAATCTGACATAGTCTTTTGTCAACTGTTTTGAGTGATACACATTACATTAAACTAACTTTTTTTTAATTTCTGAAATGAAGGGTTTTTGAATGGAAAAGCCTTCAATTCTGAATAGTAAGTCAGACAGGCTGTCGAAAACTTTTTCAGAAACTAACCACATTTTACAAGGAAGGAATTGATAAACTGCCAAGAAGATGGTAGAAGGTTATTGATAATAGTGGTGAATACATAATAAATTAATATAATTTTTTATTTAATTAGAGCAAAATAAATGTCTGATAAAAAAAAATGGAATTTATTTATGACTCGCCCCTAATATTTAAATGAGGAGAAAATGGTTGGGGTGTAGTCAAGAACAAAAAACAAGATCAATTAAAGGAATTGATACTAACTTTATTGATACATAAATAGTGTTGAATGAAAATGTTTAGTCAAAGTATTATAAGAAGATGAAGGCTATTTGAGAAAAGTAATATTAAAATTAATAAAATGCATATGAAAATTTAGTTTAGTAAATAAGTACATTTACAAAATGGAAATTGTTTTAAATTAAAGTTATGGAAAAAGTGGGAAAGAAAATGTGTCTATAAATAAGTAAATAAAATACAAGAATGAAAATCTTAAATATTTTTTTTTAATATATATTTACTAACTAAATTTTCTCATTTATATTTATATTTATTTTAGCTTATATAACTTTATAATTTATTTCTTTAATCCTGTTATTTTACTTACATAAAAGCTATATGACAAAAATAATATTAAAATTAAGAAAGAGAAAAGAACAAAAAATAAAATAGATATGAAAATCTAGTTAGTAAATATATGTACAAAATGGAAATTATTTAAAATTATAGTTATGGAAAGAAAATATATAAGTAATTGATGAAATATGTAACTAAAAAAAAGTATTTTTATTACTTATTATTATATACATTTTCTTTTTATATAATCTTTACAATAGGGAAAATTAGTTGTGATTAAAAGTTTTATTTATTTTTTTTATTCATTTATTTATTGGTATTTACAACTGTACATTATAATACATTTAGTAAATTTGATCTTACTTAATATAGAGTTTGTTTGGTTGTTTAGTGGCGCCAAATTTCATAGGTCATCAACACCATTTATATTTTATTTAATTTTGCTAATATTCGTTAAATTTTATTTATTTTTTAATTTGATCATTTTATTTATTTATTTTTTTCCTTCTGATCAAGTTATATTTTTGTCAGTAAATTTTGTGATTTTAAAAACTGAACCACCAATTCTATTGCCTTGTCTCCAATGGTTTTTGAGATATCTTGGCTTAGTCCCAAGCTATTGAGGTGTGGTGTAAAATATGGGCATCGTTGGAAAACATGGCTTATTGTTAAATTGTTATTGCAGTACTGGCAGTTCAGAGGCGTTTCTTTTGAAATAAGATTGGAGTGGGTGAGCCTCGTGTGACCTATTCTCATCCTAGTCAGTACAACTTCCTCTCTACGGCATTTGCGACTGGAGGTACCCCAGGGCTTGACATCCTTTTTAATAATTTTTAATTTACTAATTGGGCTTTCGTTTGCCAAAGATTGCCATTTATCCTTGACTTCCTTTACAAGAGGCCTGCATGTCTCTGACGGAGTTAAAATTGCTTTACCCCGTCCCGGAAGCGCGAGTGCTTCTTTTGCAGCAACTTAATATGGAGTGTTACAGGCGTGTAGAGAAACTACCCATTGGTAGCACTCTAATCACCCATTGGTAGCACTCTTTTTAATTTAAAATGAACAATTGACAAAATAAGATAATTATTTGGTGAAATTAATGACCCAGGCAGAATAGCCTGCATAAAGTTTTATTAAAATTGTATTTAAGATCGCCCTTGAGGATGGGCAAATTGGCCGAAACATCAGACTTAAAGAAATATAAATTGTTTTGAGACTAAAATTGGATAAAATATATTTTATTTAAACAATTATACATTTTCTTTCCTATTTTTTCATAACTTTAATTTTAAATAATTCTTATTTTTTACATATATTTAGCTACTAAATTTTTATATATATTTTATTTTTTGTTCTTTTCTCTTTCTTAATTTTAGTATTACTTATTATCATATAGCCTTAATTTTCTTATAATACTCAGACTACACATTTTCTTTCAATATTATTTATTTACTTATAATGTCAGTTATTTTCTAATCATTCTGTAATTCCTTCTATTCATTATGGTCGTTATCTTTTTTTTTGTTCTTAGCCCTGAAGAAGGCTTGAAATTCTGGCCGAAACGTTGGCACTATTAAATTAATTTTTACTTATTGTCCTCATTTGTACTAAATTCATTTTATCTTACTTGATTTTACTTTGCTGACCTACGAGTCTAAAGTAATAATTTTTAAAAAATGTTCCGATGAAGCTTTTGAGGTGTGCATTAATTGGTTCAGGTCCATTTAAAAAAAAAAAAAAAAATGAGAAGTCAAGCAAGATCAATTTGCCTTCAGGTCCAGGCCTAGAAACATATGCTAGTATAAACTGATAAAATCAATACTGACGTAAATATTTAATTCCTGCCAGTTGTGTAAACCAGAGGGATTTTTCTTCCCAAAATTACAAAATATTTTTTATTTATTGTTGTCTGAAAACAAAAGTTATTTAAATCTTTTTTTTTTTTTAATTAGTTGAAGTAAAAAAATTTTCAATTGAAATTTCTGTATTATTTTTTAAAAATTCACATTATCTTTATACATTTCGGAGCCATTGCCACATCATCAGATCAGGCATACTTATTATTAAAAAATATTTTTAAAATATAATAAAAGGAAGATCTGGGTGTGGTCAAAGAAAAAAACTCAAATAGTCAAAAACCATTTAATGTGAGCCAATGTTTCACCTCAAGTTGCAGGGCTAAAAAAGATAAAACACTTAAATGAGGTAAGAAAGACTTCAACTTTTTTTTTAAATTATACAAAAATTTCAATGAAAGATTTTTTCACTTCAACTCATTAAAACATTTATTTCCAGTCTTTGAACCTTAATAATTAAGATAAACCTGTTTTTATATAATTTCACCAGTAATGTACATTTGTATAGAAATTACGTTTTATAAGAAACGATTCGGGTAATCTATATTCTATAGCTATATGTATACATAGTTGATCGTAAAAATTTATATATAAGAAGATGGTCAGGGTTGCGATGTTTTGACCGCAACCCTGACCGTCTTCTTATATATATATTCTATATCATTCAACAAAATGTCTCAACAATGTTACTGTTTACCGTAATCCTACATGTCTTGATCAAAATGACCTAAAACTTATCATGAAAACGGAAACTTTTTTGACTGCACTTGGACTATCTTCCTTTTATAAATTTTAATTTTTTTTTTTAAAAAGTTAAGGTCACATAATGAAACAAAGGAATAAAATATAACTGTTAATATTTCTGCAATTTATTCCTTTTCATGTTATATTAAAATATTTTAATAGATTTTAAATTTATGTTCAAAATAATAAATTACTGAATATTGTATATAATAAAAATCTTAGCAGGTTTAGTGCAATGATATACCAAGTTTAATCGAAATCAATAGAGCCTTTTTCAAGAAAATTAAAAAATATGAAGATTCGATGATTTAGCGGCTCCTCAGTGCAGTCTATTTTATAGGAACAGTAACTGTAAAATTATGGGCCTTAAATATGTAATTTCAATTTTGTAAAACTTCACATAAAGCTAGGTTATTCACAGACACACTCAATTTCGGGAGATGGTTATTTGGACTCTTAAATCTATAATTGCATCAAAAACTCGTTTTTAAAAATTTTTCACAATAATTCCCCTCACTATTTATTCCATATATAGTTTCATTAAAAACAGGGGTATTGACGAGGAAGCAGAAATATAACATTTCAATAATCCTTGAAGTTATTCCTAATAGCTTAAATAAAGTATATTTTTTTCTTGTTTAAATAAAATTAATTGTATCCAAGTTAAGTCTCAAAACACTCTTTATTTCCTTAAAACCACTCAAACTCATTAGTTTCTAACTTTGCATCCTCCGCCTTCAAAGAAGATGGCCTTGAGACCTTATATTGTAAAAATGTTTTTAGAGTGCTACCAATGGGTAGTTTCTCTACATGCCATTATGATCTTACTTCAACTTTACTTGTACTTTATGTACAAAATGTCAATAAATATTAAAAAAATTTCTTTAAAAGTCCAATGTTTCCAACAGCCATCCTCAACGACAATATCAATAATTTAACAACTATTTGCTGGCTATTCTGTCCAGGTCATAAATTTCAGTTAAATTACCCAATTTTGTCACTCTACATAAAATTTAACATTTTAATAACAGATCAACTTAACATTATCATTTTCTTATCTATTTTTTTCTATAAAGGCATGACACAATAGAAAATAATTTTGATATAGTTAAACGAAGAACGATGGAAACCTTAATATAGTAGAAATGAACGGATAGTCTCAACAAACTTTTATTATGTAAACAAAAACATTATACAATTTCATATTTTGATAAAATGATACAATTTTATAATATTCGATAAGATGAAACTGTCTTCATACGCTTTGCTAAGACTCGGTATCACAAACAATATTTGCTGATTACGTTGGTAATCTGTCCTCAATCATAAATATTATTATAAAAAATTGTATATTAAAAACATTAAATAAAAGTAAGAAATAAAAAAATTGATTCATATTTGCATTCAATATAGATTAACCAAGATATTCAGGTTTTTTAAAAATTGATAATTTTTTTCTATTAACAAAATAATTTAAAGTTTAAAGAAATCACAAACAGCAACTGAAATATTTAGTTTAAAAACAAAAATTATAAAAATTCTCTAAAAATTATTCTTCAGAGAACAACTGCTTCTTTCTAACGAAGCCCTTTTTGATTATTTTCGGACTGGTTCTATTTTCAACTTCTTGATTTTCTTCTATAATAGGTAACAAATTGTTTGATGAAGAAGCATTGCTGCATTCTTCATCAACGAAGATACTAAACACTTTGTTATTTTTTGGCTGAGGAGGTTCTACAGGAGTCTCGATGAATTCGGACAAATCGATTCCCTGTAACGAGGGAGTAATAGGTACAAATCCCGCTGGGTGTTTAAACGGGGTCTTAAAACAGGCTTCATCGGACCCTGCTTGAGGCGAATGACATTTTTCTTGAACTTCGCGTGATTCTTTGGTATCGCTGCTGATCGATAAGTTTCTCATTGATGGTAAAGGAGTTTCACATTCGTCATGCGAACTGCCCATCATCAAAGGAGTACTTGGCATGTTGAGTGGAATGAGGTATTTTGCCGGAGTTTTCAATTGCGCAAGGGCTTCTTTTTTCGAATCTATAAAACAATAAATAGAAACATTAAAAAGAAAGAACATATAAATATGAATGGTAAAATAAATAAGCTTTCTGGAGAAAACCCAACTTCTTGTTGTACTGTTTTTATGTTAATTTCAACATGATTATTTTGTTTATGGCATCAGTTTATTGTATAGAGCTAAAAATTAATCAACTATAGTCTATGAAATCTTTGTACGACAGTTTGCCCAATCCTTTTGTAACTGCTAGTACTTTTTAAGTTAAATATATCTCGTTTACTAATATACTATACCATAACTATATCTGTTATACATTTTGGTTTATAGATTTCAAGTATTTATGGATATAACATAATTTTAGTGCCTTTCCAGGTAGAGCCTAGTACCCATTCTCAATGGAAATGTATCTAATGTATATAAATATATTCATCAATATAATTATATTATTAAGTTTATGAAATGTGGAACATTTATTCTATATGAGTGGATGAGAAGCTACAGTCTATAAGTGATAATTTGCGATAATAGGATTTTGCTGTCTGGTAAAATGACAGAATCATCAAATCTCTATTTGCATATTGTAATATTAGACAAGATATTTGGTAATTTTACCTATCTACATATAAAAAATCTTACCCTTTTTGAGGTTTAGCCAAGAAGTGGGGAAATTTTATATCTGAGAACGGATGCCCAGCTTGTCAGTTGTCATCTTTGTTTCAATCTGACAGGTACCCTCTATGTTTATCTGTTATTTTTATTAATGTTTCCTTTTACTTGTTACTATACCTCACCTTTACCACATTTATTTCACCTTCTGTTTACCTTTTACACCTCTTTCCATATTTATAACTAGTTCCAACAAGTTTTTTCTACAATTTATTACTCTAGTTCTGTATTTAGAATTCTATCACACCTGACTGTATCTATTAGTAACTAGTTCCTAGTCCACCTATATGTATTCTTCCTTAAATTATCATTTCCATAATATATTTTATACACAAACCAAAAAAAATAAATTTGTATACACATTTTCTCTGTGAATTTATTTTAATGTTTTGTCAATTCTTACTATGTTTGTATCTTGTTTTTCATTTAGCCCTGACGAAGCCCTGCAAATTGGAGCGTAGCGATGGTTAACAATAAATAGTTTTCTTCTACTATTTTGATACCCTTATTGACCACCACCCAGACTATCTTCCTACAATCTACTTCACGGTCGACTATCTTCTTCTAATATTTATATTTAAAGTATATTGTCGTATAATTTCATCTGTATAAAAAAATAATCATGTCATTCTGGCTGGTTTATAATTTCCCTTTCGGGAGTGAACTAGAGAACATAGACCAGCTAGGATAACAATTATTTTTTTATACAGATGATGATTAAATGCTAATATAATTAAGAATAGGAAAAAAAAAGGATGAGTGTACTAACGTAAAATATTGATTTGAAAATGGAGGGCGAGTTCTATTTAAAGGGTAGTTTTATTTCCCAGAAATTGTTATACATAGATATATAACACTTAGAAAAAATTTATTATTATGAAGTTCAAAACTATGTTGAGTTGACATGGAATGACCGATTCTTAAATTATTTCGCGGAATCCTTGGGAGAGGCTCGCAGTCAGGAAACCCAGGTGGTTGGGAACCACTAACAAAACAATTAGAGATATCTGATGGCTAGTTAATTTCATACATAGTAACTCAAAAATGCAGTTATAGTTTTCTAAAACAATATTAAAACCCAAAAAATAGTTTACTAAAAAATATTTACTTTTTATATCTTCCTGTTTTTTATAATACGCAGCTCTGAGCTCTTCGAAGGAAAATTCACGACCACCAGCGTAGACCTGTAAAAATTAATAAATAAATATTAAATAAGTGTTTTTTATATATTTTCTTGAAAATAAAATAAATACAAAGACATTCCCCTATGAATAAAAGTATATTTAGCGTTTTGTTTTTTCAAAGCAATTCTCCTCACAATTGTTATAGGCTATGACAATGCTGAGTGAAGCAAAACAGCTTTATACCTCAAAGGTATAGGATACTGCATCACATTTTCCTAAAGTTTAGAATACAGCAATTTAAACAGATTTTTCATATTTTTTTTTTAAAGCCTGTAAATCACCTTTTAGGTTTCTTGATATATTTGATTCTTCGGGTAGTGGGGCTATGAATCCAGACTACGTACCCTAGACAGTACGGTGGAGCTGCCAGCTTTGTGCCTGCAGACAGACACCCCCTACGGGGCGGCTACCTAGGGAAGGTGTGTATTGAATGTGCCTTTGTGTACTGTGTGTGCCTGAATGTGGGTGTATATATGTAGTGTGCTTACATCAGTGTATTAATGTGTGTGTCAGTATAAATGTTGTTTCCCCCAACCCAAATATAAATGTTGAACCCCAACCCCAATAAAACAATTATTCAGCCACTTCTTCTGCATGGCTCGGAAACGTAGACTATCTCCAAGGCTGGTGAGCGCACAACTTAATGGTCTTGGAGAGGAAGATTCTCCGTAAAATATTTGGAGCTTTCAAGGTTGATCAGATATGGAGACGTCGAACAAACCAAGAGCTCAAAGTTTTATATAAGGAACCAGACGTCCAGTTTGTGAGGCTCAGTAGATTGAGGTGGGCAGGGCATGTTGCTCGGATGGCTGAGAGTGATCTGCCAAGGAAGATAGTGACAAAGGTACTACATGGAGAAAGACGCAGAGGAAGACCATTCCTTCAATGGAATGATGGTGTAAGTGGTGATGCCTGGACCATGATGGGAGTGAGGAACTGGGTGATGGTCGCACAAGATCGTAATGATTGGTGGAGGCTGATGCAGGAGACAAGGACTCAACATCGAGTTGTGGAGCCGAATTAATAAATAATAATAATAAATAACCTTTTAATTGGTCTTGGAGATCTTGATTCATCTATAGCTCAAGATCAAGCAAAAACAGTAAAAAAATAATAGTGTAATAATGCTAAATTAATAAAAAATGGATATAGTTTGTTTCACCTCCAAGATTATATATATATATATTGTAATATGCTCTTTTTTAGTAAATAGTATATTTTGATGTATAAATGGTTTTAATATGTTTTATTTTATGTATCATTTTAATATTCATTTGTTTTGTTTATCCAAAAAGCAAACTAACCAAGTTTCATTGTTTATAATAACTTTGTGATACAAAAACAAAAAACCAAGATGGCGGTATGTTGTCAAGGCCACATTGAGCAAATTCAAATATCATAAAAACTATTTTAACTCTTCCCATCATAATTGAAAATACAGTAAAT
>NW_027111614.1:362693-364789 GCF_000696795.3 Halyomorpha halys
GTTAAAACAGATTTAGTGGAATTGGGTTTGGAGGGGCATCACTGGAAGGATGTATGCAGAGGGCGTTTGGTGGTATCAGCATCGAACCTTCAAGTTCATTAAGCCTTTATAAATATAATTATTACATTGGTTGTTACACTTTTAATATCAATTTTACACTTTTTTAACATTTTCTTAAAAACAACTCAAAAGATTTTGATTAAGCTCGTCAAAGCCATTCACAATTTTGTTATCTTAATGTTACCCAAATCTTAAACAGATTATGTGAAATAGTCTGACAGGACTTAAACTTTGAATTTTCAAATTAGTTTCCATTATAATACCTTATATACCCACAATACCCATTCATAGTCTTCAGATTTATACACAAAGGCCCACCGAACCGCTGCTTTCGCTAGATCGTTCATTATCCGAGCCTCATCCTTATGGAACTCCATCCCTTCCAACATCCATCGCTCCAATACTCTCCCTACCTTTAAATCCCGCCTGTTCAATCATTTCCTATCCATTCAGACCCCATAAAATTGTAAATTAATATAATTATATAATATGCACGTAAACTATTATATCATTCTTAATTATTTTTACAACGTTTTCTTTTCTCTTTTTTATTTATTCATTTTTTTATTTTTTATTGTTCAACTGATAAAAGTGAGAAAGTAACCTATAATTATTTTTTTATAATGACTGTTTATATTTCTTTGTATTTTTTGTTTAAGTATTTCTGAGGCTCCTCAGCCCTCATGCATTGTTTTCTCTGAATTATTCAAAAGGGACTCGTCCCAGAATAAATAAGTATTATTATTATTTACATTATGTCTTACCACAAGGTAAAGCATGAATTGATGAAGCTCCTTAAAGAAAGGGATTTTGCCTGCTTCTATGAGGTCTACTGTTTAAATATGGATGAATATATAATATATAAAAATATGTATATATATAAAATATAATGTAAGAAAAAAAAATTAAAATATAGAAAAAGAAAAATATTAAAAAACTATAACAATAAGAAAAAAAATATGTAGTACTATTATATATTTTAATATTTAATCTCTATGCCCATATATTATAAGATTAATCTGTAATTTTCCAACAAGATTTAGTACGCTGCGTGTATAGCAATCCAATGCAGTTGGGCAGCACTGCTTTTTTTAATAAAGTGTTTCTCTCTTTTAGTTCCTTTTTGATCGGACCATCTCTTTCATTATAATTAATATTCATGAATCAATATAAATAAATAAATATTGCATCCATAACACTTTCAACTATTAATTTAGTTATAGTTTTATTGCAACTCTATTTTGGTCAAACTCTGGTTATGATTTTTATAAAACAGTATTAGTAGATAAATTTACTCTCATAAGGGGTATTCATGATCTTTGGTTTAATATGTTAAAGTGTGTTAAATGGAAAAACTCATGTTAAATCGAAAAAAAATTGCCTTCTTTTACCGTGGTAAAAAGAAATAACATTTAACATGGTGAAACATTTAACATTTAACACAACATCATGAATACCCCTATAACTGATTAAAGTATTTATGATTCAACATTGAATTTAAATAAAAACAACTTCATTAAAATAATCAAACCTGAAAGACAGAAATGGGTTTTTTAGAAGAGGACTTGCTACTACTCTTGACTGAAAGAACTCCAGCGGAACCGTGGGCGGTTCGGATTGATCCGACTCCTTTCTTCAATTTTCCTAAAGCCTGCCTTTCTTGAGGTTCCTCGACAGCAGGTTGGCTTAAGTCACCTCCTGACATCATCATTCGACGGCCAACGCTCAACTGAAACTGACTAACCAGACAAAACATATTACAGCAACATAAATCATATTTAAAAACAATATTCAAAAATCTCATGAGACCTTCCTTTCATCAATAATTCAATTCATAACTAATTATTAATGCTTTATGGGCTGGTAGAGCAATAAATGTTTGATTTTACGGGTTAGAAATCAATGTAGACTTAAAAAGTTAAGATTGGAGAAGATGGTCGGGGGGTGCGGTCAGCAAAGGAACAACATAAATAAACAAAAAAATTGTGGTGTATATTTCCAACTTTTTTAATCTATTATTTCAGCAATGTTTTCAT
>NW_027111614.1:364839-366887 GCF_000696795.3 Halyomorpha halys
CATCTTGGACGCCAAACAATAGGAAGAAAAAAACATCAAGGATCTCAAAAGGAAGACCGTGAGCTTGGTTAGTTTTGTATGCATAATAATAGATACATGTGTAAAATAGATTTTAATTTAAATTAAGAGAAATTATTGTATCTGTATTCTGATTGTCTAGCAACCACACGCCCTGAGATTGAGAGTCTTTCTTTTTATATAATAAAATTATATTATCTATTTTATATCAAAGTTCTTAATTTGAACCCAAGTTATCTCTTATATTTGAAATAAAGTTAAAAAACGATTCAAATTCTTTTTATTTTATTTTTTAATATTTTTAAAATTATTACAATATATATATTAACGCTTTGACAACATATTGTAGTCAAGCACTGGCTTGGGAGCCTATATGGCAAAAATGCGCCATAACTTTTCTAACTTGCGTTAGAAGTGAGACCTAGAAGAAGGGAGAGTGCCCTAGCACTTCCCTTTCACCTTGGATTGTCCCGAGTTGTGTTTATTATTGTTCTAGCTTCCACAGAATAAATAATTATCTGCCATATCTGTATTCGAGCCCGGGTTCTTGGAGTTAGTAGCACACTGTCTTGCACAATGAGCTACTGTGGCCCCAATTAATAAAAAATTAAATAAATAAAATACATTATTTAAATATAAAAAAAAAAATGTAAGCAAATTATATTCAAGCCAATGAAAATGAAAGTTGTATAAGACACTCAAGTTAATTATTAGTAAAAATGTCCAAGTCAAGTATATTCACAAAGATAATTCATTTTTAAAATATGAAAGAGATGGCAGGAAGTGCAGTCAAAAGGAATACAAAATATTTAACAACTATTTAGCCCCACTTTGCAGGATAAGTATGCATATAAGATAGAAAACAACTAAAAATATGCTCACAATGTAGGATAATAAATTACAAAAAAGTAAACTAGAGTAGGGTTAAAAATTATGCAAATATAAGTGAAAAAATTATTATTAGATTTAAAATAAATGGATGTAATAACATGCAACAATAGTATATTCAATATATCATCCCAAAAACTTCCGTATACGTAAATAAAACAGAAACATGACATAAT
The DNA here is from genome assembly GCF_000696795.3 of Halyomorpha halys. Taxonomy (NCBI): domain Eukaryota; kingdom Metazoa; phylum Arthropoda; class Insecta; order Hemiptera; family Pentatomidae; genus Halyomorpha; species Halyomorpha halys. Next base: position 365,922 of record NW_027111614.1, read on the forward strand.
TACATGCAAACATTTTAATTTAATTTAACTTAAACTCAATTGTCTAAAATATTGCCCCTTAAAATTAGTCATGTTTCTAAAGTTGTGATGAATGTAAATTGAAATATCTTTTTAAAAAAATAGTCAAATAACAGGACTATAAATAAAGATAAATTTATAGTCACCGAAATGCAACAATGATCAGAGAAAATTATCAAGTAAATAGCTAATTCATAATTTAAAAAGTATTAAGTTCAGACCAATTCTATAAAGAATAAGAAGTAAAATTACTTTTTACATGACTGCAACTAATCTGTTTAATTAGCTAAAGATTTTAATACATTGAAATACTAATAGAAACAAACAATAATAGTAAAAGTAAACATTCTCACTCTCTCTCCTTCAACATTCTTGTTTGTAATTCTGCATTTCCTTCAGCTTTTAAAGCTAATCCTAACTGATTTGCTTTTCTACCTTTCCTCAAGGGTTGGATATTTTCTTTACATAATTCTAAGATTTCAATATCCATAATTATAAATTATGGCTTATAACTAATCACAACTAATGACAGCTCAACTATTGAGTAAACTTTAAAGAAAAACCCCGAAAGACTATTAAAATCGTGAAACAAATGCCATGATAATAACAAGATGAGTAAATATGTCAAACAAATAATAAAAAACTACAATTATGCAAATATAAGTGAAAAAATTATTATTAGATTTAAAATAAATGGATGTAATAACATGCAACAATAGAAAAGAAGATATAAGAGAAATACAAATAAAAATTGTACACACTAAAAGACGGGAATTTAAGGGAATATGATGAGAATAAATAAAGTTCAAGAAACTATTTTAAATAAATAGATATTTTTTGTTTCTTTTGGCCGCAAACCCAACCATCTCCTTCATATGTTGATAAATACGCTCAATCATTTATATTTATAATACTTGAAGAAGTTTGTCGGGGGGGTGCGGGTCCGCA
>NW_027111614.1:368998-370169 GCF_000696795.3 Halyomorpha halys
GGGTCCGCACCCCCCGACAAACTTCTTCAAGCATTAATCTACGGTCAACTATCTACACCTCTATATTTATAATAATTCGTTTTTATTTTTCTACATTATCTAAAATAAAACAAAATTTTTAAAATATATACCCCTAAATTAGACTGAAGAGGTTTATGAGTGGAAGATGAAGAAGTGAATACTTCTTTAGCGTTGGAGCTTGCCAATATTTCCGCTTTTCTGGTCTTTAACACGTTGGAAGGAGTTTTTGCCGCAAGCTTAGGTGTTTCATCAGTTTCTGCATCAGGATCGACGTGAACTAAGGATAAAAACAAACGTTATGATATAAAAAATAAAGTAAAGAATTAAACAAAAATATCAATTTGAGGTATATACTTTATAAACTCCATACATAATTTATTTTATATTACTTTTACAGTTTATTTAAATTTTCAGAAATAAAATTTAATTCTATGAAAAAAATATATATCATTTTAGAAGGTAACACATGAATATAAATTAAAAGATAAGATATATGAATATAAATGAAACAGGAAGGGTACCACCAGACCAACATACAACGTATTAAACAGATCCTATTCAACAACAATTTCCCTCTGAAAATTACTAACAAACTACTCGATTGTTACATTAACCGTGTTACTCTAGTCCCTCCTGTCCTCAACTCTTCTTAACTCTCTCCACTACTTTTTCAGTACAGGTCGCTTCCGTATATCCCCATTCTTTCTGATAAAATTAAAAAATTCTTAAGATCCACAATTCCCACCCTACGTCTTGGCTTGAAGTCCCACAACAAAATTTCCTATCTTTTTTCCGAATTGAAAGACCCCATTCCTTTCTTACACCATTCCAATGTAGTTTACCGGATACCCTGTTCAAACCCATGTTGTAATTCCTTCTATATCGACGAAACTAAAAACCAACTTAAGAACCGCATTTCCCAGCACAATACTTCTATCAACTCCTGTTCACTAATGAAAAGATTTCTCTCATGAGCTTGGTTTACTCAATTTTCATTTTTTTGAAGAATTTATTGTTTTGATTTAAATTAAGTTGTATCCATTTTTTTTTTCTTTTCATTTATTCATTGGTTAAGTTCTTTTCTAGTTTGTATAATTTTTTTTTTAAAGTTTTCATTTATGCTGCATTATGTTTTTTTTTTTTTTTTTTT
>NW_027111614.1:370219-372555 GCF_000696795.3 Halyomorpha halys
CTTTGCTGACCGCACCCCCCGACCATCTTCTCCAATCAGTAATCTACAGTCAACTATATACACCTCATTATGAAAAAGTTAAGATAAATATTTTTCTAAAATCTTTAACTTTCAAATGAAGTAGAATTTAACCCAGTTGAAAGCACTGAAAATAACTATTATCAACATCTTATATACTTTGATATATAAGAAGATGGTCAGGGTTGCGGTCAAAAGAGAAACAAAAATAGTTAACAACTATTTATTTTCCGACATTTCGCCCCACTTTGCAGGGCTTCATCAGGGCTAAAAAGATACAGAAAAAAAACTGAGACTATTACAACAATAAGGATTAATAATTACCTTATTTCACTCTATATTATTCATGTTACTCCTGTTATCTTTACTATTACTTCATCAGTGTAGATAAATGATTATTTTCACGATATATAAATATTACAGTTGTTATCATTGTCTAATTATTTTTCTTACTTATTTCTTTGTAATTTTTTTTTTTTTAATACTACTCTTTATTTACTTTTACTTATTATTAGTTACTTCTTTTACAACCATTGTTATTATATCCTATATTGTATTAACTACCCTAACTATATTTTCTTCAGTATATATTTGTATTATTAGTAACGATATGTGTCATTCTAATTTTACTTAGTTATTCTTGAATTACAAAATTATTATAGTTATTATTATCATCATATTTCTGTATCTTTCTCTTTTCATTTTTTGTCATATCTTTATGACTACTTCCTGTATACGCGACGTATTTGAAATAGAAATATTAGCCGTTAAATGGTTGGTCACCTCCTCCCTACTCCTCCACGCTTCCACTTTATTGTCGCCTTCTGTTCAACCGTTCGCTTTGAACAGGTAGGTGGTCCTGACTTGTTCTTTGCTCATTTATTATCATTTTATATCATTAATATTTTTTATTTATAATTATTCTTTCAAGATGTTTATTTAATCTCTATTTTTTTTGTTCGTCTCCTGCACTTTTTTAACTGTATACTTTACGTATTTTTCAAAAATTTTTACTCTTACCATTGTTACTTATTTTTTATTCTTATCATTTTTACGGTCAACTATATATACATACTTATATACTTTGGTTCCATTATTGAATTAAATGCTTCCTGCGACATGGAAATAAAAAGAAGGATTTCAAACAGTAAAAAAGTAACATCAATACTCAATTCAATATTACAGAATAAAAATATAACTTTTAAAACCAAGAGAAATATATACATAACTAGAATGGGCCTTAGACAGGATGATCTGGAAGGTCATCAAGGAAACCCACTGCTTGGGTGAAAATTCCTAAATGATAAAAAAAAAAATCAGGAGATATTTTAAAAAACTTACGCATGTGCTTGTTTCAACATATCAACAGGTTCTGCCCGATTTGCTATTCCTAGCTGATAGACTTGATCTGCTCTTTTGAAATCGCTTCCTTGTTCCAGTACTTCTGCCCAAGACCTGTACAAGCTAGCACACATTGTTCCCAAGCCTTGAGAATACACCATCTGGAAGAGTTCGACGGCATTTTCTTGAGCTTCAACCTATAATTAAATATGTAAATAAAATAAAGCTATATTATTGGATGCTTATAATATCAATTTAGAATCTATAAATATGTATATAATATAACCTATATTACTGAATATTTATAACATTCATTTAGAATCTATAAATATTTATATAATATAAACCTATATTAATGGATGTTAACAATATTTATTTAGGATATAGAAATATGTATACACTATAAACCTATATTGGATGATTAGAATATTCATTTTGAATCTATAAATATATATAAAACATTGTTTGATCATTTTTTTATTTTATTTTATTATAAATAAAAGATATCTTATGATTTATGACTTTCTTGAGGATTTATTTTTTGTTTTTGTTGCCTTTTTATTCTTTGATTTGATTTTCTCATTTTATATTTTTAATACGCATTCAAAACTTATAAACATGACTATAAACAATCATGGTTTTTCTCGTTAATTACCTTTATTTCATTTTTGTTTTTGTCTTTTTTGTTTTATTTTATTAGAAGTTAATTATCTCATAATTTAAGATACAATAGAAAGCTTTACTTTAATAATTTCCTTTATACTTATTTTGTTATACATTCAATAAAAAACATTATTGAATCACTGTAATAAATGTTGTACTGAAATAAATATTATTTACTTTTTCTTTTTTTTAAAAATAATTATAGTATTTTTTTTTTGCAATTTATCATTAATAGGGAATATCTTAAGTTTTATAAATTTCTGTATTTTTCTCTAGGGCACTACAGCCCATTTTCATTTCCTGTTATATTATTT
>NW_027111614.1:372605-374073 GCF_000696795.3 Halyomorpha halys
CGAGGAGTTTGAGAATGAGAGGTCTGGGGATAGGAATGGGAGGCCTGAGGCGTCTGACGTCGAGATTGCTGGTTTCTTGTGACTACAGAATATGGTTGCGGTCTTCTGTATTCCTGACGATGATGATCTGAGACGGTTGAGACTGAAGGTTGTTGCTGGTTAAGTTGAGATGCATTTTTCCTGCATTATGTTAAATTGGAAAATACAAATTAATAAAACTCAACATAGAGTTTCTTTAACGGTTATCACTTTTATGGTTTGAGTTAGCACAGATTCTTTTTGAACCTCTAACTGTTTTAACAACTATGAAATAGAAGTCAGCCGCCCCAGGCCAGATTTGAACCGGCGCGGCTGCAGTTCCGAGGTTGCTAAAAGCGACGCCTCAACTTCTTCAGCTACAGTAGCCTCAAACAATAGATATTTGAACAAGAAATTACCTTTGAATGAGGGAGTAGTCGGAGGCATCAAATGCATCTTTGAAACTTCTTTTCTATTGTATCCTTTGTTCCAAGTTCCGGGTTTAAGCGTATTTTCCTCATTATTTTTACTTGATGTAGCTATGCTTCCTAGTTTATTTTTCTGTAGCGCAACGGATATAAGATGCTCATAGTTATTTTCACCATCCTAGAAAGTAAAATAATCAAAATTTAGGATATTAATCTTTCTTCGCATTAAAATAATTCTAAATTTAATTAATGAGTGAAATATTATTAAAAAAATTAATAATACAAAAAATTAATTGAAATTGATTAATTCGATTAAAGACTAGATTTGACCCAGGTTGTAAACAGAGCTCGTTCTATTCATCAATCATTATTTTAATTAGGTAATTAAACTCATTTTTCCTTCTTTTTTTACTATTATTTAAATATAATGTATCTTTACTTAGTTTTACTTTTTATTTTATTCTAACATTAGCTCTCGATAATTTGAAATTCAAGAGTTCTTGAGAAATTCAAGCCTTATCAAGAATTCAAATATAAATTCAAAATAAAATCATTTTTGAACAATTGTATACGTTGTGGTGTCACTCTTACTTAAAAATGAAAAGTTGTACAAAACTGAAATCACAAATTTAAGAATGCTTACATTGGATGTTATGGTTAACAGTAGAAACACAAACAATTTTAGTGATATAAATATAGGAGGAAATACGTTTGAACAGGTAGATAAGTTTAAGTATTTAGGTTCTATGGTAACTAGAAAAAACAAAATTGATGATGAAATAAAAGCTAGGTTGAAGGCAGGAAATGCTTGTTATTTTTCAATTTCGAAACTACTTAGCTCGCGCCTTCTATCGAAAAACTTAAAAATTAGAATTTACAAAACTATTATCCTTCCCACTGTTCTTTATGGATGTGAGGCGTGGCCTCTTACACTAAGGGATGAACAGCGTCTTAGGGTTTTTGAAAATAAAGTATTATGCAAAATATTCAGACCGAAAAAGCATGAATTAACGGGAGAATTT
>NW_027111614.1:374461-375418 GCF_000696795.3 Halyomorpha halys
GACTGCGACTAATCTGTTTAATTAGCTAAAGATTTTAATACATTGAAATACTAATAGAAACAAACAATAATAGTAAAAGTAAACATTCTCACTCTATTAGAATAATTAGTTAGTTTCAAACGCCGGGAGATTGAACCTTGGAGTTTACTAGTCACAAAATACATAAAAATATTATAATTAAATAAAATTTAATTTTCTTAAGTTTTTAAATTATCATTAATAACAAATTTCAGAATAAAAAACTTTAATAATAAATGATGAAATGAAATTTAATAAGTACATTACTAAAAATAATATCATTTTACTCACATATTTAACGACAAGATCGATGAACCTAGGATCTTGTTTGTATTTAGGATTATCCTTAAAAACTGTAATTGTGTCTTCTAAAAGTGGTATTAAATTACATTCTCGGCCATGCTTGATGTAAGTTTGCTCCAACCAAGTTATGTACTCAAGTCGGGGAAGTAAAGGATCAGGTCCATCATAAGTTATGATTCCTAGTTCATATTCTCTATAAAAACAATAATATTTAGGCTATATATTTTTGAATAATACATAATGTCCAAAATAATAGAAATTACTTAAATTTTAAAAATGTCTTCTCTTGTTGACAAGTGCATTCATAATAAAAGTAAACAAATAACAGCTACAGCAACCACAAAGGATACAGAGGCTATAGAAAAGCTATTGTTTTACGAATAAGAGTTTTGAAGATAACTAGTGCTCAAACCAAATACATGCTTGACAAAATTGTGGAATTATCAATAATTAATTAGTAAGATAAAAAGATCATCAGAGATGCGGGCAGTGGCAGAGTAATGAATACAAAAAAATATATTTATTTGATTTATGCTGACGTTTCAGCCAGAATATAAAAAAAAAAAAATCAAATTATAATAAAAAAAAAAATAATATAAGAAATTAGGAAGATGATTAGGGAAGCTGTCAAAAAGG
>NW_027111614.1:375487-392714 GCF_000696795.3 Halyomorpha halys
AGATAAGTAAATACAAAAAATAATATAAGAAATTAGGAAGATGATTAGGGAAGCTGTCAAAAAGGAACAAAAAATAGTTTTCAACTATTTATTTGCCAACATTTCGCCCCACGTTGCGGGGCTTCATCAGGACTAAAAAAGATACAACTAAAATATGTTGACAATGTAAGATAAATTAGGTTTATTATTACCACAATGTAACAGAGAATAATGATCTGCCCCAGATTATTAATTAGAATAATTAGTTAGTTTCAAACGCCGGGAGATTGAACCTTGGAGTTTTTTTATAAACATTTTATTAACTCCTACATACATAAAAATATATATACTTATTGTGGTGCACTTTTTTTATTTCTTATTGTGATTCTTTTTTCGTTTTTGCATATCTTTTTTCTATTTCTATTAGTTAATTTTTACATAATTTTTAACCCCACCTTAGTTTAATTTATTGTCATCATATTATCTTACATTGTCAACATAGTTTTGAATTTTTTTTAGCCCTGATGAAGCCCTGCAAAATGGGACGAAACACTGACAAATAAATAGTTGGAAACTAATTTTTTTTCCTTTTTGACTACACTCCCAACCATCTTCTTCATATTCAGTTATGGTCAATCATTTTTATATATGATATTGGAATAATAATTTGAATAAAAGTATTCTAGAGACTAGCAACAAAAATAAGCTTTTAGAATTTATCATGACATTAAAAAAAAAAATTGTTTTAATTCTCAATTACAAGAGTAGATATAAGTTTGATAATGTATTGGACACACTAGGATGTTAACTAAGAATGACAAAGTTTTTTAAGTAATAATGTGAACTGCTACAATCCATGAAAAGGCAGAGGATTCAATACTTTGTAAGGAAGTACCATTTTTAGAACAATGGTTATACAAGGAGGTAATTGTTTCAAAATCACACCCAACTGCCAGATTTTCTCCAATTAAGAGTACCCATTTTATAAAGGCTGGGTAATCCACAAACACATAGGGTTGTCATGGTAACAGAATAAATAATTATCTGCCATAGCCGGATTCGAAACTGAGTCCTTGGAGTTAAAATCACAGCGCCTTACCTCTGTGCCACAACTCAAATCAAAACTTGTCTCTTTCAATATAAGAATGAACAAAATTACAAATAAATGGAGACAAGAGGTAGCAACTGAAAACTGGTTTGGGAAACACTTATTAAGTATATTCAATATATCATCCCAAAAACTTCTGTATACGTGAATAAAACAGAAACATGACATAATTACATGAAAACATTTAATTTAACTTTTAATTCAATCGTCTAAAATACTGCCCCTTAAAATTAGTCATGTTTCTAAAGTTGTGATGAATGTAAATTGAAATATCTTTTTAAAAAAGTAGTCAAATAACAGGACTATAAATAAAGATCAATTTCTAGTCGCCGAAATGCAACAATGATCACAGAAAATTATCAAGTAAATAGCTAATTCATAATTTAAAAAGTATTAAGTTCAGACCAATTCTATAAATAATAAGAAGTAAAATTACTTTTTACATGACTGCGACTAATCTGTTTAATTAGCTAAAGATTTTAATACATTGAAATACTAATAGAAACAAACAATAATAGTAAAAGTAAACATTCTCACTCTCTCTCCTTCAACATTCTTGTTTGTAATTCTGCATTTCCTTCAGCTTTTAAAGCTAATCCTAACTGATTTGCTTTTCTACCTTTCCTCAAGGGTTGGATATTTTCTTTACATAATTCTAAGATTTCAATATCCATAATTATAAATTATGGCTTATAACTAATCACAACTAATGACAGCTCAACTATTGAGTAAACTTTAAAGAAAAACCCGAAAGGCTATTAAAATCGTGAAACAAATGCCATGGTAAAACAAGATGAGTAAATATGTCAAACAAATAATAAAAAACTACAACTTTAAAACATATTAAAACAGCGATAATTTAAACTTTAAAAAACCGTTAGATACAAACTTCAAAGCCCGGCCTAAGTTCACCAAAGAGGTTAATGCAAAGACAACTAACGTTGGTCCTAAGCAAAAACAATTTTAAAGTTACAAGAACTTTTTTTATACGATAATTATGCACCAGTTTGCTCAAAGAGATTAATCTTTCAAGCAGACATTTTAAAACTTCGAAATTCCGTCCTATATAATATTACAAAACGAATTTAAACCCCATTAGATAAAACCTTGAATTCCTTTTTTTTTATCAATCATTTGACTGTGATTAGCATACTCGGAACAAATCAAACAAAAGTCTTACAATAAAGATAAGTAATATATTTATTACTTTTCTTGAATAGGGAGCTCACCTGACAAAAAAAAAAAAAATCTTATGTTTTATTTTGAAAGCGATGTACTCCAAAGAATTTACTGTGAATTGGGGTTTCTTTCTCTACTAAGGTCCCTCTATAGACCCTCCCAGAGCTATAACGTTGTTTAAAAGTAACCACAGTCTGTAGAATACGTTAAATACAATAATTTGTAATCGTCTAAAGGATTGAACCTAATTTAAGGACCTAAATATATAACCATGTATATAATTCATATAATTGTATATAACCTAAATATATAATTCATATAACCTTGTAATATGAAACTATCTTTATAAAACATATAAGAGCATAGGTTTTTATAAACATGTAAGTATCTTTTAGCTTGGATTATATATCCTTTTTAGAGTGTTTGTTGTGAAGTGGTATATATTCTGTGTTTTGTCTTGCCTGGAACGTTGACTGATTAGTACATTAGATACTCCAGGCTTCGTGTTCGGAATATTCCAATTATTTCATAAAGTCTTTAGTTATTTACATTCAAAAATTTATTTATTTATAAAATACCCTTCGACTATTAAAGATCTCCTTAGAGTCCCTGTTACAATTCATGGCCAGTAAATAACCCTTATTCTACTCACGCTCAGTCATCGCAAATCCATCTGGTACATCTATCAAAGCCAGGGTTTACGATGATTTCTTTGCCCAGTGGCATTCCAAATATAATCCACTACGGAAACCTATAATCTCCACTCCGTTTTACATGGTCTAGTCTCCTAACTCAATCTTTATTAATTACAGATACAATGCCGCTTATTCGTAAAGAGGAATGAATTCTTTATTTTAACAAATCCTCTTGCTATCATTAGGGCCCTTAGCATCTTTTTTCTGTCATGCTTTGAGTCTGCTACACGATTAATAAAAGTTCATACTTTTCTAATACAAGTTACTATTTACCGAATAATATTATGTTAGTAGTGTAGTTATGAAAATGGCAAGGTCTATTTTGTAATTTTTTTCAGCCTTTCGAAATAAACGTGTTTCACCACAATGGTCGAAATAAGGTAGTGAATACTCAACCAAAAATTAATTGAATATTTTCGGAATAACGTGGTCCGAATACTGTTATTGGTTCTACTGGACCTGGCCAAATTTGAAATGAAGCTCTCGCGGAACTTGCTGTGTTTTGTAAAGAAATCACGTGTTTGAACGCATTATTAACACTTTTTTTTTTAAAAAAAGGAAAGAGATTCAGTAATCCATCGAGGGTGAAACCAACTGCCTTTCTGACTTTCAATCTTAAGCAATGCTGCCGATTCTCTTGACCAAAAAATACCTGTTTTATCCGACAAATATCTGCCACTATCTCCACTATTGGAACATCAGTAACGTAGTTATAATTGCAACTGTATGATTGTTAGAGTCATGATTGTACTGTTGCGCTAGCTCTGAGAGTGATAGTTGATAGTATAAGTAATGTCAGTGAAGCAACTGCTCGTTAACCATCACATGAGTACACCTTCACAGTGAACTACCGTACAGTTTCAGGTATTGCAGCAAAAGTAGCAGTCAACATTACATCATTGCTGTCACGACAGTTTGCCGAATGGCGTGATAGTTGATAGTACATGTATGTCAGTGGACTAACAGTCACGTTAACTGCCACGTTTTAGTGCATAATTCTTGACAGTGAACTGTTGCAACACATCAACCTTACCAAATGTAATGACGATAGGTGGGAAAACATTGGTCTTGTGTATTTGCACAATAACTTAAAATTATGTCAGTCCTGGGCTCCTAAACAATCCGCCACGGGTCCCAAAAATAAACCCGACTGAAGCCCCAAATATAAATCCGACTCGGACCATAAAAACAAATCCACCATAGGTTCAAAAATTATGGAAGATTATTGATTGACCGTGTGTGAAGATGAAAGGAATATGGTCCGGGTGCGGTCAAGAAAAACTCAAATAGTAGAAATATACTAATTTAATGAGCCAACGTTTCGCCCCACGTTGCAGGGCTTCTTCAGGGCTATTTTGACGGCAGTCAAAACTAAAAATGACTAAAAATTTTTAGTTTTGACTGCCGTCAAAATAGCCCTGAAGAAGCCCTGCAACGTGGGGCGAAACGTTGGCTCATTAAATTAGTATATTTCTACTATTTGAGTTTTTCTTGACCGCACCCGGACCATATTCCTTTCATGTTCAAAAATTATATTCATTTCAGGTCTCAAAAATAAACCTTATCCTGGGCCAAAAAAATAAATATGTCATAGGTCCCAAATGGTCTAGGTACGCTTAAAAAGTGCCTAAGGATTAACTAAAAACAATAGTTGAAGATTATTGCGGTACTGTATTAGTGAAACTGCTATGATGTGAACTGCATGATAGTTGCCGTCATGACAATATAAAGGGGTAGTTATTCGGTTGAGTTTAGTTCATCAAACAATATTAGGAACAATCTTTATTTTGGAAATAATTATTTCGTAAAATAACAGTTTAATTTATTTGGTAAATATATCATTTATAAGACCTCCAGGTTTATTAAAAAGATTGTGTTTGTTGGTATCTAGTTGGTCCCATATGGATTTTATTGAATTCTCTTATTGGATAATTACTTTCACTTAATTCTTCGTAAACGTATTTTCCACAGCACAAATATTCTGAAAACAGTTTGTCCTAACTTTGTGGGTTTGTGTAGAAATGATCCAGTATTAATTTTATAAAAATCCACCTCCTATTTTAGTCTCACCAAGCACAAATTATTTTTTTGACAGCACAACGGCTCTTCCCTTAGGTTTTATTCTAAAACTTCAAAACAAATTTATTAAAAAGTTCAAAAATCCATACTTAAAGCTTAAAATATATACAATTATGCACCTTTTGATCCAGTAGAAATGACAAACCGACCATTCTGTCCTAAGTACAAGACATCCTATTTCAGTTCTAATATTTTTGATATATGACTATTATACCGTATCCATGTAATAATTATTATTGTTAATTTAGAATGAAATATCTTTTGTTAATAAATTACACTCGACGTTTATTTTAGTACTGTAACAAAATGAATAAATAAATTTAAAACAATTTTGGTGGGGGAGGGTTTAGGTTGAATTTATTTTGAAATTTTACAAGAAATTTGAAACGTTTTCTATTTATTTATCATCATTATGAAATATTAGATATTCAAAATTAACTCTAGGTTACAAAAAGAAATTAAGATTAGAAATTCCTACATTTTTGAAAGTAGGGACAAACATAAAAACCATAAACCATTTTGCTTGGACGATTTTTATTGCTTTTTATTATATTAGAGTGATATTTAACGATTAAGTTGTTTTATAAACATGTTTAGTATTGAAAATTATATTTAAGGATGTATACTTAACATTGATTTATCCTTACCGTTAATCTGTTTAACATTTCAAATCAGATTAAATTGACGAATTATTTCTTGTAGATATGGCTTTCTGTCTTGTTCAATCTTGTTGAGATTTGAAATCTTTTTTTAATTTTGGTTACGGATTGCGAATCAGTTTAAAAAACGCGAATTATTAAAATGTAATGGACCGTAAAGTGGATAATAATTAAATTAGATTGAGGGAAAGCTATTTTCTATATAACCTAATTTTGAATAACCTTCTTTTTGTGATCTATTTATTACTGCCATTTTCAGACGTGTTATGTGTTTTATAGGAGTTTAATTTCCATTTTCGTTTGTATAAGATTTGTCTTAGAGTAATAATTTGTTCAAATGTCTTTTTATTGAGAAGATATAATTTGGAAATCACTGTATGCCGTTAACGGGAGCCTAAACATTATATGTTTTGCTAGTTGTGTTTTTATTTTTAAAATGGCTAAATTAGTAGAAGTTTACAGAAACGATAAACAAAAATTAACTAGGAGACAACTTCCATTGGTCATTGATGATAATCTAACAGTATGTTATAATTTCAATTTTATATTTGATTTTTATTTTTTGTCCTAAGCATGTTTGGTAGGAACTTTAGTATTTGCAAGTTAGTTATAATTTATTCCATTTGTTTTCTGCCCAATTTAAATGTTTAACTAAGGAAATAATGTGCTAATTGGGTTACTAGTGATCATTTTGTTGTAAGTAGTTCTTATAACACTTGATGTTAATAGAACTGTTTTGCTTAATAATACTGAAGTTAATAGCTAAATCTGAGGAGATAAAACTCTTTTTTTGTTTCTCTTAACATTTAATCGTTTCTTCATCTTTCATCTGCTTATTGCAATGAGCATATTAATAATTATTATTGCTTTTGCAGATGGTTATGGATCTAAACAGCATGGGATTTGTTTATGATACTCCAACAGTTCGTGGTAAAGAATTGGAAAAGTTTCTGGACATGTATAATTCATTAACTCCATCAGAATTACGTCAAGCATTTGAAGTTGAATTTAAGGATATTATGTCAATTTTGGGTCAAACAATACCTTGTGTTGGATGCCGTAGAAGGTAAAGCTTGTCTTTTATGTATGCATTATTAATTTTATTGTGTAAAAACGTCAATATGATGTGAAGATGCTTAAGTGTAGTTCAGTAGTTTATGGTTGTATTAATTGGCAGTTTTAATCATCATCATCTAGTATCATCTGTCTTGTATTAGTTTTTTATCTTATAATAACTTATATCTCCTTTTAAGGTTACCTAACCAATCTTAAGATGGTTGCGTAAACAATGTAAGACATACTGTAATTGGTAGTGAATGTGTATTTCGAACTCCTTATTTCTGCGTTGCTTAGTCATAAGAAATTTATGATAACTTTATATTTTATATTGTTTTTAGATCTTGGTTAAATGTTTTTATAAAAGTTTGTTTTTTCTTAAATGTGTTGTAATTGTCTTGTTTATGAGAATTTCAAAACACTTGAGTGCCAGTAATTAATGTTTATTAAACATTGTAGAAATTTACAAGTTAATGACTTTCTTAAGCAAAAGACTCTAACCTAAGTGTAAAACTAAAGTCTGAGATCTCTAAGTGAAACTTATCTTTTTACCTCATGGGTTCTGTAGCACAATTGATAATATCTATTAATAATAATACAATTTTTATTCAACTCCAAGCTTAAATTATTTGTGTTAGAATGTTTATTTTTTTTATAAAGAAAATGAAATAATTAATTGTTGTTGTTAATTGTTTTTATCAAAGATCTCTTGGATTTACATTTTTTTAAATTCTATCTTCTGCAGTAGTACCCTTTCTGAAAAAAAATGAGGTTTTCTTCACAAAGATATTCTCGTGAGAAGTACTAACTTTCCAATTTTCATTTGTATACGTGTAGCAATAGGATGAAGTTTGTAATCCAGTGGGAATTTGCCATTTAGTACCCATATTGAATAAACAACATTGATGGCTTTGTTCATCAGAGTTGGTTACAAATTTAAAGTTGGTTGTACTAATTCAGATTTTAGAGTAAACACACAATTTACTAAAGTGTTATTGTAATCAGTTGAAGGCATTGGAACAAATATGGGGCAATGAACAAACCTTTCTGGAAAATGAACATAAAATTATAAAAATGGATTTTAAGCCCTATTCACTATTCACTGTTTTTCTTTGTTTTTTTATTTAGATCATAGAGACTTTAATTATTTTTTAAATGAGTGGCTATAATCTTGCAGATGTATATATTTCTTGTTTGAAATATATTAATTTTTATAACCATTCAGAATCAATATTTTCAAACCCAGCCTTATTATATACTCACAACATTGTTATTGTCATTTACCAATTCAGTGAGTAAGTGGTTTCTGTTCTTTTAAATATTATGATGCTAATATGCTCATTTATTTAAAATTTTTAATGGAGGAATGTAATTAAATAATGAAAATGTCTCTTGGGCTTCGTCTTCATTTCTTTTTTATGATGAGCGCACTGAAGGAAAAAGTTCCATTTTAGTTAGTCCTAAGATGTTGAAAATTTCCTAGAGCTTCATATCGTTAAGATTTTTTTCATTTAGATCTGCTATTCTGGTTTATTTCTACTAGAAAATTCCAATTTGTACTTGCTTTATTATAAGTTAGCTGTAAATAAGCTGCAGTAATAATGTCCATTATTATTAATGAATCTTATCAGTCTATCGGAAACTGTAATGTAAAAAATGCTAATGGTTGAGAAGTGATTCAAGAATTCGAAATACCAGGTACTTGTATAATGGAAGAAACCAAATTTTATAGCTGCTTGAAATTAGAATTAAACATAGGTTATGGGTTTTTCAAAATTTAAAGATTGAAGATAATCTATTCATCAAGACTAATATGTTTTTATGTTGTTGTTTTTTGAAGTTATGGATTTGTCTGAACAAGCATCATCTCATCATGCGTTGTATTTTGAAGTGACTTAATATTTTTTGGATTTGTATTTTATTTTTCTGAAATTTTATTTATATGGAGGATTAATTTTATAAAGTGCTTTCCAAGTTGATATGAATACAGGCAGGAATCTGGAAGATGTTTTCCCATAATTTATTCCACCTTTTTCTTTAAATGTTAAATATTGGCTTACATCCAAATCAGGTTTGATTGGAAAAATCGGACGTCTTCAATCTCCTTGAGATCATTTACAATAGGTTATAAAAAGAAAACTTAAACCTCTTTGTATTCATCTATATAGTACAAATTAAAATGTTTTCGGCATTCTAACTTCTTAAGTATTTCAGTTAGTCTTTATGGTATGATGGCATGTTTGCTCAGTTGCTCATAAATATCACACTCTCCATTCTATTCTCAAAAATCTAAGTTTTAGGTTAAATGGATTTCAAATATTTTTATTTTATATTCGAACTCAGTTTTGCATACTATATAAATTATATATAGTATTTATTATTGTCTACTTGTATTATCTTATTCATAATGATTTATTCTTCTCCAAGTTTTAATGTTGAATGTTTTGACATCAGTATTTTGAAAGGTTAGGTTTAACAGTTATGTATTGCATTGAGGTTGTGATGTGCTTTCTTTACTTAGTAATTATTTATTAATAATAAGTACTATATTATGTCATTTAATATATATTTTTTGTATGTATCTTTAACTTCCTTACTGTTTGGTTTTTTTTAGGTTAGTTTATTTTATATCAATTTCTTTTTACTCATTTGCCATTATATCTGTTTTATTTAAATGCCACATTTATAATCTTACATTATCTTTACTCTGTATCTTTTTATTTTATCCCTGATGAATACCTGCAGTTAGGGTCAGAACATAGGCTATTAATAAGTAGTTAAAACTATTTCTTAATTGTATTTCTTGCTTCCAATCCGGACGATTTCCTTCTTATTCACTAATATATGGTCAATCATGTATATTATATATATAGCCTAGTTTTCTCTTAAAACATCATTTAAATTATTATTATTTTTTTTCAAACGTTGTCTTCATCCAACTCATAAACAGTTTTTCCTGTAACTATTAGCTGAATCAACTGTTTATAAAGGTAATAAATTAAAAGATCATTGGATGAGCATTTTTGACATGTAAATGCGTTAGATCCCATCATAGCAGCAGTACCCATACTAATTGCTTCAGAAAAGTTGCCTCTTGCTGCCAACTCGCTCGTTTGGGTCAGTTGTAGGGATGAAATGTTTGAAGAAAAATATTGATCATTTAAAAAAAAATTAAAATTATAACTATTTTCAATTTCTTTGTAGCAGTACTTTGTAAGGAAGTTGTACTAAACCAGCGGTTGTGCAAGGAGGTGATGGTTTTCGAAATTTTTTTTTTTTAAGTGTTTTCATTTATAAAAAATATATAAATTGAACCATTCAAACAATCAAAAATGGATAATGAAAAAAAATATTCGTCTTTTTCGAAGCCTGTGAGGAATTTTAACTACAACACATAAATAACAAAACATAAAAAAAAATTTAAATAAGTTATATGCTTAAAAAATCAACTGTTCAGTAATTTAAAACCATAATATGTTATTTATTTTAAAAGAAATGCAACAATTATATCCAACCTATTACAAATTGTGGTATGGCATTGATCACTCAGATGTTAAACCAATGAGCTCTTTGTTGTATAGCCTTTTGTACATAGTTACTAAGAGCTCTCCATTTAGAGCCTTTTAATAAACTAAATAATTGTTCTGGAGAGCAGGTCCGCTACCTAAAATATTTTATTCTAATTTCACTTCAAGAAGTAAATACTATCATGCATTCATGGTTTTACACTTAAATTGAGTAATCCTGCTTTACACTGAAAATCAATTGCATCGATACCTAATCAAAATTATTGTTTAAATATGGCATTTCTTTCAAAATTAATAATTAACTTTGTATGTTTTTTATTGACAATGAGTATTATATGAGATGGAGATGGCCGGTGTGTGTGATCAATGAAGAACAGAAATAAGTAAAAAATATTTTATTAGTGCTAATATTTTGGCCAGAATTTTAGGTCTTCATCTAACTAAGTACAATATGACATAACAACAATAATTAATACAAAAATAAAAATAGTATATCGAGAAAATTAGAAGATTGCAAATAATATCTTTTTCCAAGTATTATGAAAAGAAAATGTATAGTTTATGCAAAACAACAATTGAACTATAACAAGATAAACACTTTGATTATATATATATATTGATAACTTTTTTCTCGACTGTTGTATGTATACATTTGTATTGGTGGGTCTTGAGGATTAGTCAATAATTGCTTTGTAATAATAAATCTTTTGGTAACGTTTCACAACTTTATAGTTTGCTTGGTCATGCCTTACAATGAATAGTTTTTTTTTTTAGAACATACACTCTCATCAAATAATTATCACAAAAAATTCTCAATTGCAGTATGCTCTATCTTATGATGCTTACATGTTCGAATTTGAGGAAGGACTGAAACTGTTTTTTAAATAAAAATCAGGTGTATAAAGGCTTTGCCATATGTACCGGTATTTTGTCATGTTTTGTATGTTTCTATTTTATGTTGTTATTTGTGTCTTATTTGTTTATTAGGTTAGAATATTATGAATTTGAATTTTGTACATCTGATTTTTTATTGATCGCTTGATTCATATGTTTTCCTATTGTGATCATTAATTTAAAATTTTGCTAGAAGTTGTTTTTTCTCGATGTATGATTTTTGGTGAATCAAATTTAAATTTATGTCCTGTTTGTCTAAAATGTGTAGTGAGAGCTGTTTGGTGAGGTTTGTTGGGATTTTTTATAATACAGGTACACTTATGAGCTTTATTTATGTTAATAAACCCTTCTTTTTAGATACTTTTCTGAAGTTCCAAAGTAGGATTCCCGCAGTTTTCTTCACAAGGGATTTCAAACACTATATCAGAGATATTAGTGTATGAGTTAATTATATTCTTGTTTTAATTCTACAATTCTAAATAAAACTGTTTGATAACGATTAGTTTTATTTTTTATACAATTTTTTATTTCATATAAAATAGTACATTTCTTAAGTGTTTCAATTATATAGATTTTTATAATGTATTTGGCTCTCAATTAAAGAAAATGCATTATGTATGCTATTCGCTTTAAGGGAAATGATGTAAATATTATTTCTTTATATTTTGGGAATCTTATTTTTTCAATTAATTTTCTTTTGAAATAGTGTAGGCATTAAAAGAATTGGTTTAGCCATTATTTATTTTATTAAGTCAAACTATGAAATTAGAGATAAATAATTCTTAACCTGACATCAGTGAATGGTGAATTAGTTTGTAGAGTGAGAATTGTTAATGTAACGATTTTCCAGATTTGTCTTTCTCGTGATGTCTGTTGTAGATTTTGTTTTCATATTGTTCTTATGACCAATTTTTTTTATTGTTAGATTGATTAGCATGATGTATAACAGTTATTCTCAGTTTAATCTTTTGTTTTTGTGTTAAATATTCTTTCTGATAGCTATATTTTCCTATTTTTACATTTTCAGTGTCGAACGGTTGTACGAGCAACTTCAGAAGTCAGGCCATCCCGCTCTAGAGCCTCTGGTTATTTCTCCAAACGGAAACCTGACCATTAAGGATGATCACTTCAGTTGGCCTCATTTGGTGTGTACGCTTCTTCATGGTCACAGGTAATTTACTTTTTTATAGATACATAATTGTTTACGAGCCTTCAAAATACTTTTCAAGAAAGAGAGAGAGAGAGAGGTAGGAAGCAGGTAAACATTTCCTTACTAGCTCATAAAGGGCTTTCAAGATAGTCACTGGTAGATGTATCTCAGTTTTGGACTTATTCTTGCTTTGTTTTTATAGCGGCAAATATAAAAATTTAAAAAAAATATAAGATGTACAGTAAAAAGTGTAAATAAACAAGAATTACATAAAGAATTAGGCAATTAATGAAAACAGAAATAATAACAAATAAAAATTGTATAAAAATAAAAAAAAATGGTATATAAAGACCAAGAAACAAGGGTTCTTAGCCATACCTAAGTTTACTTTTATTTTTGTTATCTATTATCGTATTTGGTTACATTATTTTAGTTATTTGTATCTTCTTTAGCCCTGAGGAAGCCCTGTAAACTTTGACTCACAGTAAATGATTAATTTAGTTATTTTGACCACACGCAGTCAATCAACGATCTTCGAATATGCTTTTGACAGATGATTAGTGAACATTCTCAGGGAAGTTTGAAAAATGCTTCCTACATATTAAATGAAAAGTTGACAATAAAAAGAAGATATTTAAAAAAAATTCAAGAACAGTGCTGACTATAAATAGTGTCCATACACTACTGTCAGTCCAATAGCGTAGAAGAAAAAAATAAAGTTATTTCATCCTGGTTTTCTATTACTTTCACAAAGACTATAAATAGTTAAATATTAAATTGATGACTCAGCTATAGTTGGGCAGAATAAAAAATGGCAGCTGTTTAAATCATTACAAAAAATTAAATAAATGGAATATGGTTCGGGTGCGGCCAACAGTTTATATACATTTTATATACAATAATTACTGTAAAATGTTAATAAATATAAAAATTGTAAAATGTATATAAACTAGTTGTTATACATTTATATATATATAAAATTACTTTTTGTACTAACAAAATATTACTATTTGAGTTTAATTTGACCCCACCCGGACCATATTCCATTTATTAATACACATGGTCAATCAGAAATCTTCCAGTATTACAAAAAAAATTAATTTTTTTTTCAGAACTCCATATCTTTTAAACTACTTACATCACTAAAACACTTAATACAGGAACATTTAAAATAAAATGAATTTGTTCGTAAAATCTGAACCATTATAGAGTTGTTGTTTACTTCATGAGATACAGTTTTTCAGAAAGCTGCATTTTTTCCCGATTACGAAAAAATCAATATTTTGTGAATTTATAGTAAACTATAATTAAATAATATTTTGTGAAAAAAAATTTTCTATTTTTTTTTTTTCAATATATTCTATAAATAGTACCATTAGGGTTATTTTGTAACAACTCTGATAGCTTTGGGACAATATGTAGGAAGACTTCAGTAGAGAAAGTAACCTCAGTCTAAAGTACTATCTTTGGAATAAGCCAAATGCTAAATAACACTTTTTTTTGTTGCCAGATATGCCCACTCTCAAATTATAAAGTCCAAGAGCCCAAGAGGAGAAAAAAAATTGATTTTTCCCCCTATTTTTTATCATATTAATGAAAACTATATTCAGTTAGGAGTCGAAATTGATGACTGTCAACTGTGGTAAGGGGGAATGAAAAATTGCGCTGTTCCAGAAGAATAAAAATTCTTAAAAATAAAAACTTTCATGTAAAAAAAAATACACATTATTTTCTGTTGGAAAATGATTAAATTTTTACTTAAACCATTCAAGGGGTTCAGTAAATTCATTAAAAAGTAAACATTGAAGTACTTAAGGTGTACACCCCCCTCCCCTCCCAAAGTTTATTTTATTTGAGTAAAATCTAAAAGTTTAGCTCATTTTTCATTCAGAGCTCCATATCATTAATTCTATCTGCAAAACTAAAAACCTTTATAGTATATTATTTAAAGTGGGGTAAATGCTCTAAAATTTGAGCTCTTAATGTTCAAAATGAAAAATAAATATTTTGTGAATTTATTTTGACGAATATTATGAAAATTGCGACTCCTAAGAAGATAAATATTACCAACTACATTATGGTACATTTAGCAAGTGTTAACTTGAGTGCTAATAAGCATCTGTACATCTGGTATTTCGTGAGATAACCAGTTGGTTAGTTTTTCATAAAGGAAAAGTTTTTTGTTATAGGGAAAAAATTCTTGCTCTTTGAAAAACTGTGTCTTGAGAACTATTGAACGTAAACAGATTTATTAGGGCTCATATTCTATTACATTTACTCTACATTAATTGAAAAATGAAATAATAATTCTGAAATTTATGTGAAAAAACAAAAGAACCAATAAATTAAAGAAACTGACTCAACAGAAAGAATATTCTAATTATCTGTAATAAAACAGTTTGGTCTTAATTTGATTCCTACTTCATTGCTCTTATACAGTATAAGACGAACCATCATTAGAAAAAATTTAACGGGTTTCCAAGATAATATTTTAACATAAATTAAGATATATCATATAAATTTGATACTTCCCAGTATTTGATAAATAGCATTGATTACACTTGTTCTGTTTTAGCGCTCGCCTTACGCAACTGGTGGAGAGCCAACTTAGATCTAAGAAAAGTCGCCGTTGTATTTTACATAGCCTGGATGCATCCCGAGTTAGAGCACCATGGAAAGAGGTCTGGGACGTTATGAGGCCACAGTGCAGGGAAGAAGTCCTGTTGATCGATGCTGGAGCTCTCATGTCGACCCTTGAGGGGTATTTACAGAAGCATAGGTATTACTAATTTTTTCATTAATAACATTTATTTAAAAAAGTTATGGGATAAATGTTATGAGATAATTTTAATTTAAGACTGACAGGCACAACATATAGATGGCAACACTCCTATACTTTTTTATTTTGCTGCCTCTTCTTACATAAAAAACGTTTTTTAAATTTATAAATATACATTTTTCTCATTGTGATGAGAAGAAAGGCAGAAAATAATTTAGAAAGTGTTTCAAATCTATTTTCCGCCATCTCATAGTGACAAAAATTCATATTTTGATTAAAATTTCACTATTTTTCTCAAAGAAAAGGTGGCAAAATCAGAGAGGTTTTAAATGGTGCCACCAGTGTGTTTTTTCCAAGCCTGATCAATAAAAGTTATTGAAGAACCGAAAGATCAAAAGATTAAAATTGCTTCTTTTGAATGGCATTACTGTCATACTAGGTCTGGCATAATTGTTAATAATATTGATTGATGATAGATGCCTGTTTCACTATGGCAGCTACTGCCATGATGCAAGCTGTATGATAGTTGCCATCAGTACATTTATTGTAAACAACAAACCAAAGATTAAACAGATTGGATTATACAAAACTATTAACATAATATACTTTACTCCATTACATTAAACATAATGATAAACAGAATTATTTTAAATCAACCAAAACATAATATAAGTACAAATATTAATTGGCCTTTGAAAACTAATTACATGCCAGTTACAGAGTTAAACTTATTACATACTGTTATAATGCAAATGTAAAGTCTATTGTTTGTTTGTTTATTCAGAAATTAAAGCGTAAAACCCACCGGTCATCAACGCCAACATCCCATTCATATACACACCCAGTGTTCAATTATATAAATGAAGAAAAAAAAATACATATATATGTATAAAATAGATAGATAAAAATACATAACATATAAAAAACCAAACACATAATATATAAAGTATACAAAAAAGCATATATATATACATTATATATTTACAAAGAGTCCTTGTATTTTCAGAAAAGACATAATTTTATTTAAATATGTTTCTCCATTTCCGAAGGCCTCTGATATATTTGAAGGTATACCCAGTTCATTTATTCTTCTCGTGTAGAAAACACACTCTTCGAAGATATGATTTATTGTCATTCTTTGATTACATTACTGGCATCTGGGTGGATCCTTCTTTGTAATTAAGTGAAGGTGTGTGAGTCTGGTGTGTCCTAGTCTTAGGCATGTCAATACAACCCCTCTCTGCGGTTGCCGCGACTGTAAAGTCTATTGAATTTAACTTCATTGTCAATGTTCAAGGTATTTTGGATGTCTTGTAGGTCGCAAGATACAAATATCTATGGGTGTCTTTAAGATATATTGTCTATTTTCTTAAAATGTTGGGCAATGTAGGAGGATGTGGTACAAATCATTATTGAAATAAATTTTTCGGAATGGATAGAGTTCATTTGCCTTGAAAGTGATGGTTTTGCTTCCATAGTGTAGTTTAATATGCTCTGGGTTTCGTACTCTTAGTTGGCTGATGCACCTTAATTTTTTTAAATTTAATTGGCCTTAGGCTAAATGTTAAATATTTTTTGGGTTTAAGTAGTTTGAAGCTGCAGAGTGATTGGTGTATGGGGTTACTGTTTGAGTCGATGATCTATTGATATCAGTTGAGAAGCCTTTATGTTTTAATATTCCACTATTTTTCGTATAAAGCATTGAAATCATCTCTACATCCATATTTAGTACATGTATCGCCAAGGTGAGTACAGATGGAATAAACTGTTAATTTTAAAAACTTATATTTTGATATTTGATATATTAAAATTAAAAGGTAATTATTTCAATTTTTTTTTCTCAAGTCCTCCATTTAGGACCTATGCAGCCCTCGAGTGGGAATTTCTAAATTCATTTCTTGGGGCTGTCGTAAAAATACATATTGACTCACCCAGTTGGGAATCAAACCTACAATGTTCTGAATCTAGCACTCCGGGATACTTGCCCTGATGTGCTAAGCTATTACATCCTCAATTTTGAAAAATAAGAGTTTTGATGAAATTTTTCATTTTTCTTTTACACAACTTGTTAAGCCACCTCAAATCGACATAGTCTCCTTGTTGGAAAGCTTAACTAAAAAAA
>NW_027111614.1:395044-395279 GCF_000696795.3 Halyomorpha halys
CCACCAATTTTTGTCTTGGGACAAAAATTTCAAAGTTTAATTTACAATGATTAGTTCGAGGAAAGCAATGGGCCAATTTCATGAAAAATAAGAAAAGATTCTACTCAAATTGAACAAACAATATCAACTGAAAGGTTAATTTGACTGAAAGATTTGTTCTGTTATCCTCCTCTCCCGAAGTGCACTCTTGAACGGATAATTTGTCTCCCCGAGATGATCCAATAATTTCGCTGTA